>NC_052515.1:33693251-33720994 GCF_014356525.2 Nilaparvata lugens | reverse complement strand
AACGATAATACATACATTTTATTTTTTTATTTGAAATTCTTGGTCCTTTATTGATAGTTTTATAATTTTAGAAATGGTATTATATCTTGCGTGAAGCCAGCATGACATTTGACAATACTTTGAATCAGTCAGCTGCATTCGAACTGTTTTAAAAACATCTGATCGATAGTAAACAAAGTGTAACCTCAAATTCAATGAGCAATTCGTAAATAATTCGTTGCTTTATTTGCAGAATAATTTAATTTTATTGAATAATTTTTCTAGAAAATATCAGTATAGAACGGTACTCTTATCTAATATACAGTTACTGATAAGTAAGTGTTATCGCTCGGTCGCTAACTATTCCTTTAGCAAATTCTTTCATTTTAAAAGGTAATCACAATTTTTCTCTCTTCTCATGAGGTCTATTAAAAAAATTCATCACACAAAAGCCCCCAGGATATTTTAAATAGGTAATTGGGGAGACGAGTCGAAACAATGACTATTTGAAAAATCCGATATTGTGATGAATACACTATTTCATCTTCTTATTCTACGAAAACTCCACACTTAACACTAAAAACGATATATTGTGCACTTTTGGCTACGAGAAATAAATAATTGATTGTTCCTTCCATTGGATACAATCGAAATACAATAATAATGGGTCTCTTTGGATCCTTCATTAAAACAACTCCACAACTTCCATTCAGGGTGGCTTATGAGCAGACCCATAACTATAACAAATATACAAGATTTCACATATTATCCTCTTAGATTCGAACAGTATTTGCAACAAATATAGATTTTCATCATTTTTCATGGTTATTACAAGTTTCGACTCTTTGTTCTGGCTTTTACATAAATTGGGTGAGAGTGTGATTTTACTTCGGTGACTTGACAATGTCTACCATTTGACTCGAGCAATTTCTTATTTGCGCTTAGTACGTTGTGTACGAACAGGGTTACACTTGGAAATGGTTTTGATTTTTTTTATCAATGTGGTTACAAATATTATGCTTTTAAGATTATATTTATCAATTTGAATTACATTCATGATCTTTTGATGCAACAGTAATAAATTTCACATTTGAAGGTAAGAATTTCATTTTCTTTTTAGCTTTTTAGCAATACAATTATATGACATAGAACATGCGCATTTCGTGCAAATTAACATAAATATATATTTTGGTGCGTTTTTTGCTTATAATTCACATTAAATAATAGGTACATAATTAATAACGATATTGCTTCGATTCATTAAAATTGACTCTATGATTTCGCACACATTGGTGGTGTGACGAAGAAAATTATCGAACAGGCTTGACTCTGAATAGATTTTTCTATCGATTCTGTATTTCAAGGTAGATTTACACATTTTTCAATAAACTTTGTTATTTTCTTTCTCCTATTCACTACTAATTTCATGTTATTCCTAATTTATAATTATTTTCTGTGGATAATATAATCCTTGTTTCTGTTTTTCAGTTGGGCAGATGGTACCAGGCGATTTCTCCTGTGATGATTGTAACATGAGGCAGATGTTAGATGCTTGATCAGGTTGGCAATTTTTAGAGTTGTTTTGTAGTTTTATTCTCTTCTGTTATTAAAGTTGATTTCGATTTCTTCATTTGAAGGGAATTAATAATATTTCCTTATTAGCTGAGATGCGGCGAAGTTTAGGTTATGTTGATTAACTAGGCTGCAGTAGAAAGATGCTAGTCTGCAAAGATATGACTCGGTGGGTAGGCTGTGACCATGAAGAAGTTTGATAATTGGTGTATTCCACAAATGTAGCTTCCAAGTTGATTGAAAAATTATTTCTTCCTTAAGCCCCCATCTAAATTTGATTCGGTGTCATTCAAGGTCCAATTCCGATTTGTGACTATCTGTTTTATCAAACTTGGCTTAAAACGAATGTGCCGACGAAGTAGGTAGATCTCTTCAGCTAATATTGTTCTTCCTTGTTGACCGGTGACATGTAGTTTGATCTTTTTAAACCTGACATGCCGGTGGTGTCTGTGGGTTTTTTTTCAAATGATCTTTTTCTTCTCTGCATGGTGGTGTACAATCGGCTTGATTTCAACCGGACATGACTGCGGTGGTTGTAGGCCCTTCTTGATGATTTTCTTCTCTCTTGCATGCTAGTAGAAAGCTTAATGTAAGATTTTAAACCTAACATGACGGCGGTGTGAATGAACTCTATTAATGCTTCTTCTTTTCCATTGAACTGCTATTTTGCTTGTCTGTTGTTTTGTTTTATAGGTTTTCAGTTTTGGTTGTGATTTTGGTTTGTTGTGGATTTCCGTTTTTCTATAGTTTAGTAGGCGATCTTCATGAGTATTGGTTTCGCATGTTTCAGGTGCTGTTCGCGGTGGATGGACGATGAGGTGGGCGGTCGGTGGTCCGGGCTGCTCTTCAACGCGGCGGGCAACATCCTTGGACTCCTGGTGTCCGGCGCGCGGTGGTACAGGCTGTCCCTCTACCTGATAGGTGTCATCCTCAGCTTGGCTGGTGATGTCGTCCGGCTCCTCTCGGCGTTCTGCAGGGTGCGGTGCGACTTCAGTTTTGACATTCTCGGTAGGTTGGTCCTCCATACACGTTTCACGTTCGCTTGCCTGTTTTATGACCTCCTCGTGTTCATTTTGACATGTAGAGATATGTTCATTGAGTTTAGCCTGCACGCTTTGTGTTATCTGCTCTCCTGCTTTGATGCAATGCTGTTTGGCTTGATCAACTACTTTCTCTTTCAGAGTACCCATCTCTACACGTATGTGTTCTTTTAAGGTGACCTCGACATTGATCACCTTCGTATGCATATCTTGTGATATCTGATCCAATCGGTTACTCGTTTCTACAATGGATTTATCCAGACGCTCGGTTAAATCTTTGATGGTATTATCGGTATCCTGGAATGCTTTGTCCATTCGCTGACTCAACTTCGCCAAACCCTGTTCATTTACCTTCTTTACTTCTTGAACTTCCCTTTTCAATTCTTCCTTTGTTTGGTCGCTTTTTTCATTGAGGTTGTTTATTGCTTCCTTTGTTTGTTTGTTGTCTTCTTTTAATTCTTCCTTTGTTTGGTCGCTTTTTTCATTTAAGTTGTTTATTGCTTCCTCTGTTTGTTTGCTGTCTTCTTTTATTTGGTCGTATTTTCCATTTAGATTGTTTATTTCTGCATTTGTTTTATTTATTGCTTCATTGGTTTTCCTTATTTCTTTCAGGATGAGGGTCCAGTCAATGGCGGGAGCGGGTGCATGGTTAACGGTTAACCGCTGGTTTTTTATCCGAGCAACGGTACGAGAAATGGGAGTTCCTGTCTCTGGGGCGTCATCGTCCGTATGCTCTCCCGATGTTTCGTCCTCCGGCTCTTGGACTACCAACGGATCCTCCGCTAGAATGCAGCTCTCCTCCACCTGTGTCGAAGATAAATCATCCAGTACATTGGGATGGAAATCGGCGGATGCGGTGGCAGATGCGGATGGCGGCGAACAATCGGGTGAGATGTCCTCGGTGTCCGACAGACTTGGATTGACCTGGTCGTTTCCTGCCATGGTTTGTGAGAGAATAGTGCGACGAACGTGTGCGGTGAATAAAAAACGTGAAAGTGTTGATGTGATATACAAAATAATTAATAAGAAATCCAATAGAAATTGTTATAGCTTCGTAGTGAGTGAAATACAGAAAAAGTGGTTTAGCAATGTGTTCAGTGATAAAATGAGTCAAGTTAGCAATATCGTTAACATAAAAATGACAAGAACATACAGGATACACAGTGAACACTTATGCGGTAATACAGGTACGCCTCTTATAATTTATTATTACTATTATTATAAATATTTTACTCTTATAATTTCTTGCCGCAATTCTATATATAGGGCTAGTATTCTTTGCAAAATTTTATATAAAAGCAGCAGTGTTCTGTTTGAATTATTCCGCAATATATCCGTGATTTAATCTTACTTCCCTCTTTATGCTTTACAAATTTAAAAAAAATGTAAATAACTTCAATCCTCTTTTCCGTAAAATTTTATAAATTGTTTCAATATAGACCTAATATTCTTCAAATAATATGACCTTTCTTATGGTATTTCTTAAACCTATGACTTATAGTATGACCAATTTTCGAATAACACAATAATAAAATTCTGAGTTCGATTCTTTCTCTAAAAATTCATCAATCGATAAATTTCTTTTCTGTTCAAAAATTGGGTATGGTACGACTTGTTATTTTATATAACAGTGAACAGTTAATACTAAATTCGAAGAAATTCACAACCATGAATTTTTCAAAAAATTTTCCCGTTGTCAGCGCTATAGTATACTGAGCAACTAAATAATCCTTGTAGTCGATTATCCACCTCTTCAATGCCTATCACTGTTGGGCGCCAAATCATGTAAAGCTCTTCCTGGGGGAGTCACTCTCACCTCCAAGGATAGGACAATACATGTAGGGTGATGTAATGCTGTATTTAAATGCCTCACGTATGTATGGTGAATCTTGTACTGAATCAATGGTGTATGGACTATAAATTTTGCAATTGCGTGGGTGGACGCTGAGTGTACACCAGACTGATTGATTCACTACAAGATTCAATACAATTGTCGGAATCGCGGGAGGTCTAAACGCTCACTCACCCTTGATTCTTCTAATGACAGATTGTATAATGATGAAATTTTTTATAAGCAGTGTAGCGATCGCTAAACACTGAATACGGATACCTTAAAATTATTACCTGTGAAGAATGAGCATACAAAATCATACAGGTCGAGCAAAAATCCCGATGTAGATAATTTACGGGACTGCGTCTCTAATAAGTTCTGAAGGATTAAAATACGGTATTTGGACCAAATATCGTTCAGAATATACTTCGAGAACAGAGTCTTGTCGGGTTTTAAGCTCTATTGTAGGAATTTATATGATCTCTGGCTGCATCTGCTGTACAAATGATGAGTTCGCTCCTAAGTCGAGGTTGGTAACAGATAAAAGCTGATATATGAGCAGGTAAGGACAAAGAATAAATATCTCGATCTGACCCCACTCGCTACATCCACTTAGACCTGTTCCAATATCCAGCTTAATTCAATTATTTCAATGATCATATTCGATCGGTTCTTGATGATATAGAACGTATCAGACACAATAACTGACAGGCTTAAGAAATAATCGAACTCAGAAAACGAATTAACAAAACTGGAATATATTATAATAAAATATATGATCATACAGAGCAGATTCAGAATTTGATTTACAGGTTGATAATAATTTAGCATTGACAAAAGAGTTAAAAATGTTCTTGTACTTGCATGATACCATGCATGATTCGACAGAATTTTACAATTGATAAAATTGAACAGTTTTGAAAAAATAGTGAAAAAATGAATTATAAAATATTTTTAAAATGCTCGGGGTCGTGGTTCTGGCAGCGGAGGATAGCTAATCAACTACAAGTTCTTAGAAATTCTACATGAATAAATTCTAGGCTCTTAAATGCTAAATAATAACATAAACAGAATAATGGAGGAAGAGTTTAGATTGAAAATAAACATCCGAAAGACCAAAGTGCTAATATGTTGCAGGACAGGAGAGAACAGCTCAGCAGTAAAGCTAAGGAATGAGGTAGTAAATGAAGTGAAGGAGTTCAATTACCTGGGTAGCAAAATCACAAGTGATGGAAGAAGCTGCAAGGACATTGCCAGCAGAATTGCCCAGGCTAAGATTGCCTTCAATAAGAAGAAAAATCTATTCACCTCAAAAAACATAAGTCTCGACGTAAGAAAAAAACATGTTGAAAACGTATGTATGGAGTACTGCAACATATGGAAGTGAGGCGTGGACAATGGGGGTGAGAGAGGAAAGAAGATTGGCTGCATTCGAGGCATGGTGCTACAGAAGAATGATGAAGATCAGTTGGAGAGATATGATTACAAATGAGCAAGTTTTTGAAAGAGTGGGAGAGAACCGGAACTTCTTGAAGTGGATCAAGCAAAGAAGAGCACAGCTGATTGGCCACATCATCAGACGTGACACTCTACTGACAAGGATAATGGAGGGAATGGTTGAGGGAAGGAATATGAGAGGAAGACCTAGGCTGGAGTATATGAAACAATTGCTACGGGATATGAGATGTGGATCATACTACGAGCTGAAGCGGAAAGCGGACGACAGAAAAGCATGGAGAGCTGCTGCCAACCAGCCCTACGGCTGTTAACCCAAGAGAGAGAAATGCTAAAGCGCTTGTCGGCATGGCCAATAATTTATCGAAGAAATTTTTATGTTTTTCTGCACTGAAATATTTTCGAAGCGTAGATTGGGGCCCCTTTTAAACTTATAACTCACGTGAAATTCCTTGGCGGTCGTGGTTTTCTTCTTTAGATCAAAAATCGTTTGATCGGCAGCAATCCAGGCTTCGGTTTCAGCACGTGTGGAATTTTAATTTAATATTTCCTTCACCAAATTAATTAAGGGATGATTTACTTTAAACTTTTAAATTTATCGATTGATGAATACAAAATTACAAATAACAAATAGATTGGCCTAAAATATCGGCTCACAAATAGAACATATAAAATCGAACAAGAAATTTTTACGAATAGGTCTTGGTAACTATAAAGAGATCTGAACGGTGAGGATTTCAAAAGGGAAGTGCTGTCTTTTTCTCTAAGCTTCTTGGCTAGACCTTTCTTCTGAGAATCTCGATGTAATAATTTGCATGAAAATTTGCCATTGGTAGAACAATTGTGACGTAGACGTGACGTCAGTGGCAGGCAGTAGAATATAATTCCTTTAATTACAATAATAATTCAATTTATGTAATTCTTAAAACTGCTTAATCTTCTAGACATAGTTCCTCTCATACAATGTACATGTGCTAGCATATATGATAAGGCAGGTTTGTTGTCTGATAGTAGATTAACATGTGTTGCTTTCAAACGATCACCTTTTTGGTGCTATTTCTATGCACTATGATTGGCTTAGGCTTGCCAAAGAGATTTAATTACCATGTGTTTCAGTTGAATTAATCATTAATAAATTAATATTCTTATACAAATTTTATTATGTTTGAGACTGTTATAATTAATTTCTGCCGTTTTATCAATAATATGCTGTTCATGCTATGACCTAGTTAGTTACAATAAGACCTGACATATAATATAATTTCTTAAATAATAAATAATTTCAACGATAATACATACATTTTATTTTTTTATTTGAAATTCTTGGTCCTTTATTGATAGTTTTATAATTTTTTGAAATGGTATTATATCTTGCGTGAAGCCAGCATGACATTTGACAATACTTTGAATCAGTCAGCTGCGTTCGAACTGTTTTAAAAACATCTGATCGATAGTAAACAAAGTGTAACCTCAAATTCAATGAGCAATTCGTAAATAATTCGTGCTTTATTTGCAGAATAATTATAATTTTATTGAATAATTTTTCTAGAAAATATTCAGTATAGAACGGTACTCTTATCTAATATACAGTTACTGATAAGTAAGTGTTATCGCTCGGTCGCTAACTATTCCTTTAGCAAATTCTTTCATTTTAAAAGGTAATCACAATTTTTCTCTCTTCTCATGAGGTCTATTTAAAAAATTCATCACAGTATGTATTACATATATGTATGTATTAACTTGTATGTATTGGAACCTAATTCATAATTACACTAGTCATTTTTGACTATGTCATTTACTCTATGTATTGGAACCTAATTCATAATTAAACTTGTCATTTTCGAATTTAAGTCATTTTAGAATTTAATTGTCAGTCTCAAACCATCTACTTCAAAATTCTACTCTTTTGAACTTAATTGTTAAATCATGAATATAATATAAATATATATAACTATAAAATGCATGGTACTTACTCTTGATGTTGATAAAGATGAAAGTAATCCAAAACCAATACGCCGAAATCACACACACACGTACTGGTGGCACACACACATGTACTGACGGCACGACTGCACTAGACACAATGTCCCACTCCTTGTAGAACAACTCCTTTTATACCCCAGTTCGGGATCCGGAGGGAATTTTTTTTCCCTTTTTCCCCTTTTTTCCCATTTATTCCTGATTTTATGTGTTTTAATTTTTTTTTATTTATTTTTTTTATTTTTTTCATTTTTTTTATATTTTTATTTTTTATTTTTTTTATTAATTTATTTTATTTTTTATTTTTTTCATTTTTTTTAATTTTTTTTTAAATTTTTTTTATTATTTTTTTTTATTTTTTTTTTTAATTTTTTTTTAATTTTTTTATTTTATTTTTTTATTTTTTTTATTTTTTTCATTTTTTTTAAATTTTTTTTTTAATTTTTTTTTGAATTTTTTTTTTTAATTTTTTTTTCTTATTTTTTTTTTTAATTTTTTTTTTAATTTTTTTTTTTAATTTTTTTTTATTTTATTTTTTATTTTATTTTTTTTTTAATTTTTTTTTTAATTTTTTTTCCAATTTAAAAAAAATTTTTTTTTTATTCTTTATTATTATTTTTTTTAATTTTTTCTTCTAATTTTTTTTCCATTAATTTTTTTTTCTAATTTTTTTTTCTTTAATTTTTTTTTCATTTTTTTTTTAATTTTTTTTTTTTAATTTTTTTTTAATTTTTTTTTTTTTTGGTTGACCTTGAGGTTAGGGTGGTTGACCTGGAGGTAGGGGGTTGACCTGGATGACCTTGAGGTTAGGGTGGTTGACCTGGAGGTAGGGTGGTTGACCTGGATGACCTTGAGGTTAGGGTGGTTGACCTGGATGACCTTGAGGTAGGTGTGGTTGACCTAGATGACCTTGAGGTGGGTGTGGTTGACCTGGATGACCTTGAGGTTGGGGGTGGTTGACCTGGATGACCTTGCGGTTGGGGGTGGTTGACCTGGATGACCTTGAGATAATGGCGGGTTCTGGGACACTTGTGTCCCAGGACCCACCTTTTTATACTACTCGTACTATACCTAGAATTAATCGATTTGATGAGCTCACCAGCTTTTTATCATTATCAGTTTCGACTTTGAGTTGGTAGCTCTCATCCATGTTGAGTGTAGGCTTATCCACACTCGTGTCCTGGATTTGCAATGTCAGATGAAATTCGTAACCTCCATCAGCTTTTATGGGTTTACCTACAGTCTCCGTCAGAAGTCGAGTTGAGAAAGATCCACGTAGCGCCAGATAAACTTTGCCATTTTCAGTATTCATTTCTGTCGCAGAATCAAACAAATTATTATAGTAAGTGATCCCTCTTCTATCAAAAACTGGGTAGGAATGCAGCAATATTCTAAACCAGTGGTCGCCAAACTTATGAGCCTGTGAGCTAGAATAGCATCTATAAATCTTCTAGTAAAATACCAAGGAATACTAGAATAAACAAAGTATCTTTTATTGCATATAAAGGTACATTTCTATTGTTGAAATCTACTTATCTCATAGCAAAAAGTATAACAAAAGTTGAAATGTGCATTAATTTCAATGAGAGAAGTGGAAATCTTTTTGGACATCAAGTATTTTCTTGATGTTTGGAGTGTACGTTGTAGCCGCCATTCTGATGCGGTTGTCCAAAAAATGTTCCTATATTGATTTTTCATGAAATTCATACTTGAAAAAGATGATTCACGCAAGTAGGTAGAGCTGAGCATGGCTTTCAACCTCAATGCAACTTGAATAATAATTGGATATTTTTCTTTGGGGACTAGAGGCCAAATATTTCCAGTTGTAGAAAGTGATCTGAGAGACAAGATCATTTTAAAAATCCACAAATTCCATTTCCTGATCAAAATGTTTTACAACACAAGCTGCAAAATCTTCTGCATCGATCTCTACGAAAGGAGAGTTGACGAATTGTACCATATTCGATACGCTTTTAAAATCTTGAAATCGTTGATAAAACTGTTGTCTCAAGTCTGAATTGTAACGTATTCTTGGTTATTGCTGAGGTGCTGTGAAGGATTTTTCTCGTTATTGATTTTCTTCAGACTGGAAAAGTGTTTATATTCCAACTTGTCGACATTCTTTTCCCTCATCTCAAGCTCCTTGGAAAACGATTTTACAGATCAAATCATACCACCGATATCTTTCCCTTGAAGCTGGAAATTAAAATCATTCAACTTCTCAGTTATATCTGTGAGAAATGCAGAAATTTCTAGCCATGTTTCTCAATGCATGGTTGACAACCTAAACATTTCTGTGAGCTACCAAAAACTACCCCACGAGCTACCGGTAGCTCGCGATCGACTGTTTGGCGACCACTGTAATCTAAACTATCAACTTGCGACTATAGTTTTTTTTTGTAAATGTATCATTCAGCTTGGTCACAAATTGATTGATTCTTATTATGACGTGCTAGCTCTCGATAGACCCATTACAGATACTAAACAACAGTACAATGCAAAACAAATAAACCAAAAACAACAGTATCAAATAAACACAATGAGTCGCGAAGTAACGTGACGTGAGTCTGTTACATGAGTTAATATCATTGATCTTAATATAGTGTTCACACATGCTAATGAGCTCCGTCTTCAATATGAATTGATTTGACACATAATTTGACACAAGACTTCATTTCAGATTTCTGACATCTTTCTGCGGTAGAACCGAGAAAAATGTTTTAAATTTTGAGTTTGAACTACACAATGACTAATGGAAGGGATACAATAGCTCAGGTGCTTTAAACTGAGAAAATGAGGACAAAGCTTGTGCTAATTATAGTCAACAATCAGATTCAGGTTCACATGAATAATGAATTTATTGCCAAATAAAATGATCATTTTTACAAATAAAAATAATAATTAAAAATACAATAGGTTTTGGCGTGACTGGAAAAAGAAGCCTTGAGCTCCAGCCACGATGCACCATCTACGTTTAACGCTCATTTAGGTTTACGAGAAGTTGCATTTATTATTATAATGTAATACATTCATTTATTGTAGTCTTCTCCATTCTATATCAGTTTGAAATGATATGGTGCATAGGTCCGTGAATATGATCAAATAAATATTTTGGGTAATTCGGGAAAACTACGAATACTGAAATAGAGGTAATAGACATAGATTTGTAAAATGATACGTCCTCTTTCAAAACACATGAGCTCTAAACTGATCCATAGAACATTTGAGGTATTTTTTGTACAAATAAATTGGGCAGTGGGCTATAGCAATATCCACTCCAAACAGTCAGCAAGCCTCGTAACATCAATGGGGTGCACTCAACCAATTATTTGTCGTAATTAACCAATGCTTTCATTGAACTTGAAGCAATGATTCATTTATATATTCATGTAGGCAACAGGTTACACCTTATGTGTCTCCTTCACAAATACAGTCACACAAGATTTGTATACAATCAGTAAATCTCACTACAATGGATCAGATTTTCCTGCTGAATACACAAAAAATATGTTATATTGAATATTAATCTAAATTTGGGAGAGGATTATGAAAGGGTCCACCTGTTCCTCCTCTTGCAATATAGTTTAATACTAAGTGCTTTTTCAGAGATGGATAAATGTATGAATATTCATATTATATCTCATATTAAATACCTTGATTCCCAGGAGGTTCGTCTTCCATAATGATGTTGTTGGGGTTGATTGCAACCAGTTGCCTTTGTATCTGCACCTTCCCAGTGGGCATTGGCCATAGTGAGCCGGGGGGATCACCGCAAGTCAGTTTGCACACATTCAACGAAATCTGGCCTGAATCTTCGCCGTCTTTGCCAGTGAATTGTGTTTTCCGGCATCGATTTTTCATACACTTGTAGGTCCACAAGCCTCTGAAATTCAATTGATGATAGTATAACATTTTTTTTTTAAATTTAAGTACAGAAAATTGAGATGACAAGCATAAATTATCAAATGGAAAGTATAATAATTTTATGTATGAATTCTGATCTGATATTCTTGTGTCCATAGTAATCTGAAAAAAGTAATGAGAAAATCATTCCAGTAGTCTGAACCAGCAGTGATAGGGAAAAACTCATCATAAGGACTTCAAAGTCCCTAGTCCTCTGCAATGTGTAGAATTCCTCAATTTAATGGTCTGAAATCCTCTCGACATTTGAAACTTCAGTGATCAGAAGAAACTTCACGGAGTAGCTCCGTAAAGTTACTCTTTTGATTCCATAGGCCAATGAAATTTATCAGTTTTTTATTCATCTTTCAATTAATCACACATCACATACAAATGTCATAGGGTACCGGTATATATCTGTGAGGGAGCAATAAGCTCAGCCACAAACTGCCCCTTTGTTGGTTAGGGGAGCTTTGAGTCGAACATCGTACTCATGAATTTGTTGAAAACCAGAATACATCCACAGTAACTCTCAGCTTGCCATAGTAGGCGACCCCCTTCCAAAACCATTCTTCTCCTTCTTAATTAATATGCTTTGGAACTTTTCATTCCTAGAATATAACTTTTTCCCATTGACGTAGCTTTGTGCCATTCTTTCTTCCTTTTTCCATCTGTAGGCCTTCCTTGGCCATATTATTACCTCTTTTTAGGCCAACCCAAGGTGTGATGTGGACCGTTCTGATAGGTGGTGTTTTTATATGATGTCTCTAACGGTGCCTGCAGAATACCAGGCGCCCTCCTGTAGTATTTAGCCTTGCCTGGACATGCGGGTGACTATGTCTGGGTTGACTCCACTTCCCTATCTGTTCGTGGGAACCACATTAATAAATCAGACCCCAAGGCAACTCCAGAAGTTGCCTTGCCTTCAAACCCATCGGGATCTTCCCCATCAGGGCAGGCTCCTCAATCTGAAATGGGTGCTTCAAGAACACAGAAGGTTTCGTTGCACTCTTTCTTGCAAAAGAAAAAATAAAACCCAAGAAGGTGGCCAGGCGCCAGGCGCTCTAGAGGCAGTTTGGCGACCCCTACCTCAACGGAAGGACCTACAAAAAGGCCAGAAGTGGAACTCATGCAGGTCACGAGTTTGTGGGTGAAGATACCAAACCTCACCACTGCTCAAGGAAGGGCTGCCATTCAGGCAAAACATCTTGGGAGAGTTTAGGTTATTGACCCTGCAGAGTTTTGGGGGGCAAAAAGAAAAAATACCAAGAGACCAGAGATGAGTAAAACTCCAGTCACAAATGTGGGTCAGGAGGCTGAGTCGAGGGTGGTCAAGCGCCCTGGAGGCAATTTGGCGACCCCTCCCTCAGCGGAAGGACCTACAAAGAAGGCCAGGAGTGGAACTCATGTAGGTCACCATGACCAATCAGTCTGAAGGAGACTGCCAAGCATATCACACTTGATTACAAGAGACCAAAGGGCAAGGAATAGGGCTCTGTTTGGCTGCAAGCAACCAGGTGATGAATAAGATGTTAGTATAGGGAAAAACTCCTGGATCTTGTAAAGGAAACAAGTATTGATTTGCCTAAATAACGCACTTGGGAACACAATAAGCTACGGTTGACGTGTTGTGTTCTTTGGAGCTTTGGATCCTTGAATCCGTCCCTTCAAACATATCATATCATATCATAGCCTCAAACTCATTTTCTCCCTACCATCTTTATAAATACAGTAGTGACAGTTCCCAAGGATGGGTAGTAATATTAAGACATTATAATTATGTCTTTAAATTTCATGAGTAAGGTATTCAATTTTTTAATCCATCACGAATTTTGATTCATTATAAAAGAGAGGAGTTCATTGCCAAGCAGTCTGCATTTTTTGACAATTAGATAATAATAAATAAGTTATATTGATATTAAAAACTTTATATAACACGATTTTTTGGCAGTGCCGCCATATTCACGGTTGTGAAAATAGACCCATGTTGTGACTTGTCACAAACAAGTATTCTCGTTTATTCACTAGTAGTAGGGTGATTGATCAACTTAATTATGATGGAACTGCTAGTCGTTATTATTATCTTTTAGTGAATCAATTGATTGGCTTGAAATTCCATAAGGATAAGGAACTTTTGAGAACCATAGAAATGAGAAATACAAGGAAACAAATAACAATACATTGAGATAACAATAATGATTATCCACGTTGAAGTGAGATAAATTATGTATGAATTGTGATTACCTGATATTCTGGGCGATATCTGGTGATGATGGCTCCGTATACATAAAACATATCTGTTGTATAGTTAGAATTGTAACCAAAATAGCTAACAGGTATTTTGCAGACTTGTTATTGACGAAGAAATTTTTGAGGTTCTGAAAAATAATTACCATTATCATTATTATTATAATGTAGAAGTTATATTTTTCAAGAAAAAGATGATCTGAGACCATTACAGTGCCAATGAGGTTCGGAACAGGCAATGGTGCCTTGACCGTGAAAGAAAGAAGAAGAAGAAGAAGAAGAAGAGAAGAGGAAGAAGAAGAAGAAGAGAAGAAGAGAAGAAGAAGAAGAAGAAGAAGAAGAAGGAAGAAGAAGAAGAAGAAGAAGAAGAGAGAAGAAGAAGAAGAAGAAGAAGAAGAAGAAGAAGAAGAAGAAGAAGAAGAAGAAGAAGAAGAAGTTTTATTTTTCCATAGAAGTTGAATCTTTAGTGAAGTTATACGGTATGGGATCAATTTCGTGAATTTCGTGCACATTCTAGGAATTCGGATGGTAATTTATTTCCAGTAAATTTGAGTGTAATCTATAATCTTTAATATTATAGTAAATGATAGAATTGGCTTACACACGTACGGGATAGGAAATTCTCAAATGACACATCATCATGTCTGAAGTACTCAACTGATAATCTTGACATTTTGCGTATTGATTCTTAATTTACCGAGGATTGTTATTGGCCTATTTTAAATTATTCAGGATTTCAGTAGTTCAAGTTTTCATTCTATTAAGTTTATAATTGGACCCTTGTCTAGAATGGGTTACCTTCTAGTTCAACATAAATTTCTGTAAGCATTACCCTCACCTCAACAAAAATAAAAGTATTTCTATTGAAAAACATAATTTAATAATATTGGAAATAGACGAGAATAGGCATCAAAACATTAAAAAAATGATATCTTATCACTGTATTTAGTACCACACTAAATGAATATAACTTACCCTACATTCTTGTCATTCAAGTAAGAACATGTTGATTATTGTGAAAAGCTTTAAAGATTTCATATTGCTACTGTCACTACAGAAAACATGTTGATTGCAGCCTTTTCATCAAAAACTTTTCAATTACCAATGATTGTCTTAACAATCAGTCAGTTCAATCAACAAAATTCAACTGAAGAACCAAATGAATACAACATGTAACCAACAACACAGAATCCAATAAGAGATGAAAAGTAATAAATACCGTAATCGTTCTGTAACAAATCCATCGTCTCATTGCAATGGAACCGTCGGTTAAATTGGTGTAACGCACCCGGTTAAATTTAGGCATGTTTGGAAAACTCACAGTCTCACACACACTCTCAGGCACTGGCAAACAATGACTAAGTTAATTTCAAATTGACTCGTGTGTCTTTGTCTGCCAATTAAAGGCCTCTATACACTAGCCGAGCTCTCGATCTTTAGATGCTCCCATTAAAAATACTGTTCAGCACTGATAAGAAAGTTCACACTGTTGATTTATGTAATGAGGATTAGGAAAGATTCATTTGAAATAGGGTTTTAACACACCAGTAGAACTTGGAAGAGCCACAGAGAAATATTAAGAAGATTCACATTGAAAATATACAATAAAAGATGAAACTGTAGAAGTGAGCTGTGTTAGTGTGTACAGGCCTTAAGTAACTTTGGTGGAATAGTTTATTGTTTGTTCATATATATGCTTATGTGTTTGTGTGTTGCTCCGTAATGCTGTGTGAGTCAATTTTATTTCTGTGTGTGTTGAATATCATTTTGTGTATGTAAATGTGAGACTGTGGGTATATTTGAGTCAATGTGTGTTCCTTTATTAGTATAGCTATTGAGAAGTATGCTAGAGCGTTATTGTTGTGTAAATTTTCAAAGCGATTGAACTAAGAGATGTGCTTAGGAATACTAATTAGACAGGTGTAATGTGAAGCATTGTTCGGTTTTTCGAGTTACAGTACGAAAATTATGGCTGTACTTCAAGCTAGATATTCTTTTAAATATTGCTCATGATTTTTGGATATTTTTGTATTGTGTGTTGAGACTACTGAGTATTTCTGGTTGTATGTGTAAAAGAAGGGGACAGAGCTTTTGAAAAGTAGTTAACAATAAAGAAATACCGTATTATTGATTGGCAGCAGCCAAACTGAAAGTTTATAAATTGTTCGTAGGTAATCAGACTTGACTTTAAGCAACGGAGATTGATATCTAATCGGATTTAAAAAAGAAAATCCAATATTCTTAAATATTGTTTTATGGATTTGAATATTTGTTCAATATAGAACAAATTAAGACGATATTTTTTGTCCAAAATTTTTAAAAAGAATAAATTTGAACTAATAATATTACTTTTTTTTATTAAATGGATGATAAGAATGATCAAATAATTTTTAATGAATAAATAATTAAAAAACATGTCGAAGAAGATGGATTAATAGATTTTTATTAGTAGCCTATTAATATTGATACAGTGAAAATTATATAATTTACAGTATAATTATTTATTAAAAATTAAAATTAAAAATAATAATTAAAACAGTGAAGGAGGCAAAATGGGGTTTTACCTGTTGTCTCCATGAATAAATAAATAAATATAATATCATATCATGATACTTTACACTCATTCTTTTGAAGATGATAAAACAGGGTGAAATGAATTCCCAGCTTATAGAGTAGAAAAAAATTATAATTTTGGTATAGATTGGAACTCAATTATTTCGGAAGTTGATTGAGTTATTGGTATATATTTTTCATAAATTTCGAAATACTTAACGATTGAGTTATTGGTATATATTTTTCATAAATTTCGAAATACTTAAAAGTACAAAAAGAGCTTCTAAAGTGACTACAATTTTATCTGGAGCTATTTTTCCAATATTTTAACAGTTACTAACTGGAATTTTAGCAAATTTGGACTTGTGGTATTCAAGTAACAGTCTTTGGAATAATTGAAGTTAGGTTGTGACTAGAAAGATACATCAAATCTAGATCACAAGATTTGTCATCTTCATAGTTTAGTCAGAAACCTCTCGTATATCCTAGAAGATTCGGTCTTAAAATTTCACCCTAAGCTGATTCTAGCAATCATTGATATGCATATCGTATTCATTCAATACCTGATAGATTTATTTACGAGATGAAAATGGGTTAAGTTTTTTTATATGAATATCTGCTCTCATTACAATACGAGGATCTCTTTTCCAGAGGTATATTAATTAGTGTTAAACGCATGTTGAGGAAATATAATCGTAATAAGAAAAAACTATTTCTTCCTAAGAAACGAAGAATCCGACATCTTATTTATTTCTAAATAAGTGTCTAAACTTGACACGGGCCACAGAAGTAATGTAAATCTTCAAGAGTATCCAAACAGTCTCACATAAAAATACAGAGAGCCTGATTGAAAAATAAAAATAACAATCTGCAGGAAGTCAAAACTTATGCGAGATCTTTCACAAGAGTGATCTAAACGAAAAAGACTAAACAGAATACTACACTAAATATGACAAAGATAATGATTCTATTCTGTTACTATTGCTTATTGCTCTCAAGATAATCCTCTTCAACCAAAAAAACCTAAATCAAATTAAAAAATTATAATTGTTTTTACTTTTTAGTTGGGAAAAACATCGGATGACCGATGTCTAGGTAAAACCATCGATTAGTGAAAAACATCGAACAGTAAACATCGATGTTTGATGTTGAAACATCGATGTATCGATACCCATCGTTACTTAGAAGCTTTTAAGTATGCATAAAATATATTATAATTTTGATTTTCAGTATGTCTAAAATCATTTGTCTATAAGTCGTCTATATCTATGTTGATATGTTTATGTTGGAAATTGTTTGATTGTAGACTTACAATAAGAAAGTTAAGCGGCCAATAGACCTCTCACAGCTCAATCTTATTGAGTATAGTACCTAATTAAAAGGCACAGAGCTATATGATTAACTCGTTTTAGACAATGCAGCATGATGTTATAAGTAGATACTATAATGAATAAATGGAAAAAGTTTTTAGTCACAAAAAGCAAAATGTTACAAACATTTGAAATGCTAACTTTAAGATAATATTGCGCGTCTATTTCGGGCTTAAGAGTTATTACAGTACATTAGAGCATAGACTACATATAATAGACAATAAAAATCTGTGATTAGAGTTATAGAGTCTCCGAGCACTAGTGAACTATTGACCTCGAATGAGTCGATATATTTATGAAGAGCGAAAGTGCGACTGAGAAAAATAAATAGAAAAATAAGGTTACTTCCAAGGTTAGCCGTAGCTTGTGAACTTGTCAGCATCGGTTTGATGGAAAGTTTTGGTGTTATCAATACAAGTAATGCTGACATTTTCAAGTGAATCTCACTGAAAAGACAGTTACTCATTTCAGCGTTGAAAACATCTTTTCAAACAACAGTTGTTAGGTGTGAAGAAATGGAAGCTATTCAAGCGTGTGAGGGTGCAAAAATGCCTTGCAGACACTAACTACCTCTCAATTCACACTTTTACATACACCTCATGTGAGAAAATGATGAGAAGGGACAAGAAAAGCGAGGAGAAGACAAAAAAGAAGTAGAAGAATGAGAAGAGGATGAAGGATAAGAAAAAGAAAAGGGAGAGGAAGAAGTACAAAGGAAAAGAAAGTAGTGTGTGATTGAGCAAGATGAAACACTGGGAAAGTAGCATAATATGAGAGGCTGTTCTCGTATGTCAAGAGCGTGGGAGGCTTTAATTGGCACATGTGAGATGACAACAATGTGAAGAAAGAAGAAAGAGAAGGTGAAGAGGGAGAGAAGGAGGAGAACAGTGTTGGTAAGGGTGGGTTTTCCTTTACAAGGGAGAAAACCGTTGTAGCTGCCTGCATAGTGAATGTCTATCTCCTTCACACATGCCTCTACATTGCCAGCTTCTTGCTTTCTCTAGTCGACTATTCCTTCCTCCTCTTCTCTCTCCTTCTCCTTTTTCTCCTATTATTTCTTCTTCTTCTTCCCCATGTTTCTCTAATCTACTTCTCACTCTGATTACTCTTCTCCATCTTGTTCTTTGTAGTATTACATTTTTATAGATTTACCTAGTCCTCTAGTGTTCTTCTTCCTCTTCTTCCTCGCTTGTCTGATAATCTTTTACAACTCATTTCTTATTTTGCAAACACATCTCCCATTCGTTATATGTCTTCTAGATTTCCTTTGTTTACGAATATTGTTTATTCATCATCGTTATCTTTCTGTTCTTCTTCCTAAATAATATTTTCTCCTCAACTTTGTTTTGATTTTGCTTTCAAGTCTCACTAAAATTCTCTCTCTGTCACTATTTCCAGATTCTCCATCTCTATTTATTATCTTCATCAACATCCTTCTCCCCTCTGACATAGTGATGAACATATTTTACCATATCTTTGCGTTCCCATTATCCTTTTTCCTTTTTCATTAGCTGTCTCATATTGTACCCTCTTATTTCTTCTATTCCTTCTTCTTTTCACATGCAAACACTTACCTCCTCAACTCCTCTATTCATCCTCCTCCTTTTTGTCCTCTTCCCCCTTATCATCCTCCTACTCCTTCTACTCCTTCTAATCCTCCTCCTCCTCCTCCTGCTCCTCCTCCTCCTTCTCCTGCTCCTCCTCTTCCTCTTTTGCTCTCCTGCTCCTCATTCTCCTTTCCCTTCTCCTCATTCTCTTCTTCCCAAGTAGACCAGAGCCCACACATTCACACTGTCGTCAGTTAGCTGACAGCTATTAAGATAATTGGAGCCTGTTGCCTGTTGCCTGGACATGGAAGTGAGACTAGTAGGCTAGTCCAGTCACTCCTTGTCTCTTCAAATTTGCCTCCTTAACTGGCCTGATTGTATTATACCTACATCTTCATACTTGTATGGCGTCTCTAACGAGAGTTATCAATTTGCTCTGATGTGAGCAGGCTGAATTGATGGACAAGTTAGTTTGAGTTCAGATACTTTCGGCCAGTAAATAGATATCAGGCTATCGGAAAATATAGAAATATTTACTCCACTTCAAACTATGTCGGACTATGTGTGACTAAATTTGGATGTACGTATCGTATGAATACATAAATAAATAATAAATAACTTCTAGGACAAGTTATTGGTCAAATAACTTGAGTTTGTGGATTTGAGTGAAATTTTCAATATTTTTTTGCAATATTGTGAAGGAAGAGTTTTGTTTGGATTCATATTTGGAAATTGATCAATCTAATAAATTCAAAATTGTAGTAGATACATTTTTTGGACTCAAAATTGTGTGCGAATTATCATTTAAGTTACGTAAGTAGCATAACCTTTAGACTGTGTATTCCAAATTAAGGTTTGAAGCAGTTTTGGGCAAATGCCTGTTGTTTTTACCTGAATTGTATTTGCTTATTAATAGAAAAATAAATAAATAAAGAGTTATAAAACTTATATCAGCATTTGTTGAATGCGAAGCTCAAATGACGTATTGTCACATTGTGAAGTTGATTTCACTGATATTAATTTTCATTTTTCCAAAGCCTTCTATGGTTAAAGTCATCCCAGTACATCCGATATAATATTAATGACCCATCCTTGTTAATATACGTAGAGCAATCATATTCTTTCCGTCAAGATAATATATCCAATGCCTTAATAATAGATTTCCACAACATAAATTAATTATGGTACTTTGGTATTCATTAAGAATTTCTTATAAAATATAAAAACATCTGGCAGCGTTGCAAAGCTGAGAAGAGATAGATCTATCTGCTATGTCTGATGACGTACTAGGTTAAGAAACCTATGATCAGGAGCTGATTTTATAACGTGAATCTCACAAATTCATGAGGAATGCTGCCAGTTTGAAGTGAATACAGCAAGGTAATACTAGGGTTGTTGTGAGTAGGTAGTTTTTTCAGTAGCTGCTTTATTTTAGTTGTTCCATATGGAAATATTATTGTATACTTGCATAGAAGCATAATCAGGGGAGGATAACACCCCCTCCCCATGGAACTCCATGACGTTCCACCTACCATAAAAACCCAAATTTGGTACCTCAAAAATGAGGCACTCTCGCAAAAAATGAACGGGTGCAGCGAGTTATTAGTTTGGCCACGATGTTTTTGACGTGATTAAGTTCGGCGATAATATTATTGAACGCTTTGGTGGTTTCGAACAACCTAGTAGCTATTTTGCTACAAGACCTGAGGAGCTGGAGGTTATGGTTAGTAATTCTTGTCTTAATTGATTCAAATATTATTCTAGGTTGATTGACAGGTAAGATGACTGATCTCTTGTAGAGAAGTTGGTATTGAGATGTTATTGAGAGATAATGGGGTGTTCACATCACATCTCACAAAATTTTGGTATTCATTACCTAGTACCTAATATGTTTACAAAATGAGACGAAAGCTGAAGGAGAAAATAATCTGATTGGATGGTATTGAAGGAAACCATTATCATAGAGATGAATTTCATAATGTAGAACTATTTTATTTATCTCTTTCTGTATAGGGCTACTTGTAATATAAATATAAAGAAAATAAATAAAAATCTCAGTACCCTTTTTTAAAATATTTTATCACGTCATGTTTCGGTCATTTATGCCATTATCAAGTGATATGAATTAAATAAATAAATACTAATGGAAGATTCTTAGTTTGATCATATGTTAGTGTATTCATATGTTTTTATGAACTAGGACTGTAAATTTTGGGTTTAAATTCGCATGACTCTATCAAAAATGGGGTTATTGGTGTCTAATTGGATTAAGTTTATTATTTTATCTCTGTTTAATTTTGCTGCTTTATAAATATGAAATTCTTCTTTGACATTCATTTTTGACTTTTATTACCATAATTAGTATTTTCATATTGGAATTTATATCTGTAAAATTATGGCCTGAATCTATCAAGTGTTCAGCAAATGCCGACTTTTGTGTATAATTTTTAGATTTTAGTGCTTGGATATGTTCTCGAAACCTGATATGGAAATTTCTACCCGTTTGCCCGATATAGAATTTGTCGCAATCACTACATTAGTTCATAGATTCCAGATTTTTTAAACTTATCTTGCTGTACATTTAAATTTGATTTCTTTTTTATCAGTTCGAATGCATTGTTTGTTGTCCTAGAACCTAGATGAATTTATTTTTTGTAAAGGTTTTTCTTATAGCTTTATTAAATTTTGTGTTATATGGAACACAATATATTCTTTATTTCCTACATTTCCTTGATATTTTGAGCTCTATTCTGTATTAATTTTCCTTTTTGTTTGTAAATCATTCTATCAATAGTTTGGGTATTATATCCATTTGTTATTGCCATATATTTTATTATTTCTTCTCTTCTCCATAATTATATTTTGACATGGAATATTTATTGCATTGCATTGAAATTTGAAATTTTTTGTTGCCAAGGATGTTTTGAATCTCTAGGAATTATACAATCTGTATGTGTGGGTTTTCTATAAATGCTAAAATCATGTTTATTATCTTTCATACTATCGTTAAATCAAGAAAATTTATTTCATGTTCTTGAGCTTCCATCGTAAATTTTATAGAAGGTGATATTGAATTTAAATATAATTCAAAATCTTCATGTGTTTTATCTTCATTATTATACAGACATATTATATCATCAACATATATGTGCCAATAAATAATATTTTTCTTTAGAGGACTATTATCATTCATTATTTTAGATTTTTCTAAATTGTTCATGTATATGTTAGACAAATAACCTGATAAAGGAAATCCCATTGCCAAACCTTCCTTTTGTTTGTAATTTTTCTCATTGAATTTGAAATAATTTTGATCTACACATACTGTTGTCAATGCTATTAGATCTTCTATTTCATCATTATTTATATTATTATCTATCAAATTTTGTTTCAGAATACTAATTGTTTCATCTGTTGGAATACTAGTGTACATGTTGGTTACATCAAATGCTAGGAAAATAGCATCATTTGGAATTTTTATATCTTTAATTTTTTGAACTAACTGATATGTGTTCTTTATACTATGGTTTTCTGTCATTATTATCTTTTGAGGTAGAATTTTATTCAAATATTTGCAAACTTTATATGCAGGAGCATTACGGTAATTTACTACTGGCCTTATTACTATTTTATTTTTTTGATAAGTGACAATAATACAACCCAATGTACCTAGAATACTTTGTACTCTAACTTATAATATTTATATTCATATTATTCATTATTGCAGAATTCGTTGTTATTGGTTCTTCGGTTATCTAAGAACACACTTATGAAGATAGTATGAAGACAGGTAGAATTGATAAAACAATAATAAAAAATACAGAAATAGGACTATATGGTTAGTCTGAGCTGGAAGCTAATGAGACCTGTATACTGTTCAGTAAATTCTCATATTTCGAGGATACATGGAATTCTAATCATTTATACACAAATCTTATTTTGGAATGGTCATTTTCATAGTATTATATTCAAGTAAAATGGCACACACATTCAATCAATATCGATATTCCAATCAACCCATTAATAAATATCTCACCTCCCAACTCCAATCCATTTCGCTCAATTTGACAACTAGCAATTTTGACCAAAAACATTTCTGATAATTACTTGATCATTTTCTTCCTCACCCATTCTCCTCCTGCCCTTTCTCTTGCTCTATTTATCCTTCACATTCATACAAACTTATTATTCCAGTTGTTATTTTTTCCTCAACTGTCAACACATTCTGTTCTCCATTCTTCCTTTCTCACTTATACATTGTCCTCTCATTCCATTCTGAACAATTTCATCCCTGTTGGAAAACAGTTTTTCATCGTTCGAAGCCACACTTAAACCCACACAGTTATACAGCTGATCACCGAACCATTAAAAATACATTTGTCTTCGCGCCCGAGTATCATATCAATTTCTGTACATCACACCCTCTCCCTTCCTCCCATCAATTACCCCCACATTACACCCTTTTCCTCTGAAAAATTCCACGTACTTTTCTTCCTGCTATCTTTTTTCTCATACTGTTCCTTTTCCTCTACGTCGCATCATCCTCCCCACACAAATCTCATTCCCGGCATCCTTATTTCTCTATTCCCCTCTTTCTCATTCTCTTTCTTTTTTCCCTTTTCCCATTTCTTCTCCTACTTCTCACCATCCTCCTCCTCCTCCCCCTCATACTCCTCCTCCTCCTCCTCTTCCTCCTCCTCCTTCTCCTTCTCCTCATCCTTCTCCTATTTATCTTCCTCCTCCTCCTTTTCCTCCTTCTATCACTCTTTCTCCTCATATCACTCTTCTCTTCCTACTATTCTTACTCATAATTGTACTTCTCCTATTCCTCCTCTCCCTCCCTTACACCTCCTTTTCTCCTCCTACCCCTGGCCATTCTTGACTTATCCACCTGTCAGACCTTCTTGACCCCCTTTTTTCTACCGATTCTCTGAATCTCATCTTCCAATAATTTATTGGCCTTCTTTTCTTCAACTGCTCTTTCTCCTTTTCCCCCCTCTTTTATTCTTTCCATCCTCATTCCATTTACTCCCAATATTCATTTTCTCCCTGAATATTCAATTTTTCTCTCTATCCCATCCTCTTCTCCGCCCTCTCCACTCCTATTTCTTCTTTTCCTTTTCCAGCTATTCCTGTCTGCTTCTCCTATTTCAACATCCTCGTTCTCTCCTCCTTCCAATTCTCTTCAATTGTTCTATCTCCTAGAAGGGTTGTGTGACAGAGCGGACCTGGAGTCTTAACTCCGTCCTTTATAGATGCATATAATCAATAAATAAATCAATCAATCCTATTCAAAATACTTTTTATCCGAATTTCCTCCTTCTCCCATCAACGTGCTCTCATCATTGTCTCCTTTTCCATCCTCTCAATATTTAATTTTCTTACTTTTTCTGTTCACTTTCTTCTTAACCTCAAATACCTCCCTCATACCACTTCCTACTATTCCACTCCTTCTCCTTCACTACATCTTCTTCTCCTCTTCTTTCACCTTTAACCTCTCCTTCTATCCCTTCCTTTTTTCCACCTCTTCATTGATCACGTGCCCTCCACAACCTTATCCTTTTTTTTCGCTATTTTTCCTCCCTCCTCAATCTACTCCATTTCTTTCCTATAAATCTTTTTCCTTAAATATCCCCAATCATCACTTTTTTACTCCTTTCCATCACTTTCAACCCCCTTTTAATCTCCTCTTCACCCTTCTAAAACATTCTTCCAAGTATCCTTTTCCTTATCTTCTCCACTATCTCTCTCCTTTCTCCCCTTTTGTTTCCCAATCCACTCTTTTTTACTCTTTTTCACCTCTATCAACCCCCTTCTCATCTTCTCTTCACCCTTCTCTCACCCGTTCCACCCCTTCTAACACATCCTCAACTATCCTTTTCCTTCCTCAAACCTCCCAGCTATCTTCCCTATCTCTTCACCACCCTTTTTCATCCTTCATCCTGCCCTCCACTACCCCCACAAAACTCGCTAGCAATAAAAGAAACAATAAACGTTATTTAAAGTGCATTATTGTATGGTATAGCGGTGTCGCATTGCGCATGCTCTGTGCTGTTGGTGGGTGGTTGAAAGGGGGGTGTGAGAGTTGCGCGCGCAGCTTTTATGTGCCGAGTTTTTGAGTCGCGTCAGTTTGCGGCCCAAATTTGGAGCGCTTGCATCTGCGGGAGCTTATACTTGGTAAGGATTCGAAAACACGCGATTTTTCTAGAGAACCCCCATTTCCCAGACAAATTTTCCTCAATCTGATAATCACTCTCTTAAAAGTAGTCATTTCATACGTTTTGAAAGGTTTTTGAGGGTTCTTTTTGATTATTAACAGAAAAATAAAAGAAACCATCGTAATAATAATGTTCTAAGAATACGAAAAATATGTGATTTAACTTCTTGAAATATCTGAATTTTCATTTTGTTGAGAAAAATTTATTTTGAAGATAGGTAATGGTTTTTGACCGGTTCAACATTGGTTTTCACAGAATATGAAAGCGTCATCCAACAGTTAACAATAGTAAACCGTTAAGCTAGAAGAGTTGATAACTTTTCCAGTATTGAAAATTGGTGAGGGAATGAAAATTATGTGATTTCGCCAGAAAACCCTGATTTTCCTCACAAATTATTTTTAATCTAATTAACATTTAGTGAAGAGTGAGAAGGAAATTATTTTGAAGGCTTGAATAGAGTTTGAGAGGTTTATTTGTTTGAGAACTATATAGTAATAATGTTATGAAAATATGCGATTCCACTAGAAAGCTCTGATTTTCCTCACATAATAAGGAAAGTCACTTCATTTGTGAAGAAAAGTTTTCAGGTGTTAAAAGAAATATTGGAAAGTCATGTAGCAGTTAACTTTTATAAAATCGAAACTTGGTAAGAATTGAAAAGTACGCGACGTGACTTCACTAAATTATCCCGATTTCTAATTCCAATTTCTTAATTTGATAAAAATTATTTTATTTTTAGAAAGTCATAAAACGTGGGGAACGGTTTTTGAAGGGTTATTCAATTTTATTCATTAATTTTTTACTGTCAATGATTTTCTAGAATTTTGTTCAAAATTTCTCTGGCTCTGATAATCATTATTTCAATAAAATGACCGCTTCCTCGTTATTTCCCTATCCCTTTCAAATTCTTCTGTTACCAATACATGTGTAAGTGAGTTATTTTATTGATGACGTCGCTTTATTCAAAAACTATTCATCTACTCTTGAAAAATATTCGGTTATTCTGTAACTATCAAGTTGATACATAAAGAATTGGAACAAAATGCGTTGCACTACCTAAAATCCATGAATTTTGTGGATCTGATAATTATCGCGATTGTAAAAGGCTTTGCTTCTGGTTGAGATAAGTTGGTTTGTGGGTTTCATCCGCTGGAAAAAAGGGGAGAGATATATGAGTGACAAGAAAACTCACAAAATATTATACTTTTAATCCAACAGAATATGCTGATGAATAACATGTTTCATGAGTAGATTGAAAGGGACTTTTTCGAAAACAGTATAAGGTTTCTTGCGAAAAGAATGATTAATACGTAAGTGATTAGAAAACTCCGATTTCTCCTCATTTCTTCAAAATCTAAAACGTTGTCTATTGAAGACGGTTCCTCACCAACTCGCAAAAGTTTTTGGGGGTCTCATTAGCCTATTTTCTACGGGAGAGTGAGCGGTTAATTTTGAACTAGGAGATTCTTTTTCAGATTGTATTTGAATGGTGAGGAGAAACATGCGCGATTATACAGTAAAACTCAATTTCTACTGTGAGACTATTCTAGATATTTAATTATTTGAATGGTAATTAGTATAGATTTCTCTCCAAGTGGTTTTCGAAGATCTATCCAGCTTTTTACTGAGGAAGGGAAGTAAAATTAAGGTTTCTATCAAGAATTGATGGTTTCATCATGATTTTTGAAGGAAAGGGAGAAATAAGGAGTAATACTGGAAACACTTATTTTCACTCTTCATAACATTTCTTGAATTTACGGATTTTCAGTTGAAAAATGCATCTTCCACTTTTTCAACATTTCTCAATTTCTCCAATTTTGATGAGAAATAGCATTGCTCCATACTGTAATGAGGTTGTATTAAGGGATTTTCGTGGACTATATTGAAACATTAGAGTTTCAAATTTGTCCAATAGAAACTGCTTTGTTCTATTTTAAAATGATTTTCGAGGTACTCATTCGGTCATTTTCTGTAGAAGAAAAACAAACATTTATGAAAGATACCTATACAAACCTTTATGAAAGATATCTATCTGGCTGGGAACCCATATT
>NC_052515.1:33654172-33693151 GCF_014356525.2 Nilaparvata lugens | reverse complement strand
AAGATGATGATGGAGAAATGAAATTGGAGGAGCTGAAAATAAAGACGAAGGAGAAGTGAGAGAAGAATAATGGAGTATAATGAAATAAGGGCAGGAGAAGGAGAGAAGGAGGATGAACATTGAAAGAATATAGATGATGAAGAAGGAGGAGTAGAAAAATGACGAATAAGGATAAGGAGCACAGGATGACGTAGATGGAGGTGGTAGGTATGATAGTAGAAGAAAAGAGGAGTGAAGAAGAGAGAAATAAGATGAAGGAGTGGCGAAAGCAAAAGTAGAAGAAGAGGAAAAAGATGGGGAAGAAGATCATTATAAAAGAAATTTGACGCAATGAGATGAAGAGAAAGTAGAATGTAACTAAGTTTTAGAAGAAAAAGTAATTAGTTCAAAGAAAAAAACGGTGAGGATGAGTAAAAGAATTAGTAGAAGAATAAGAGTTGAAAGAAAAATAAGGTTTCAAAGAATTATAAGATAAAGAGAAGTTGAAGAAGTGAGTGAAAGGGAAGAATTTCGACGAAAAATGTCTAGGTCGATGACCTAAATTAATCTGTGCACTTGGCACATGATGTAGCCACAATTTCGTTCTGCTCTTTCCATTCTAGGAAAGTGTTCGTTCAATCTAGAAAAAACTTGTCCCTTTTTTGGGGAGGAAGGTGTGAGGGGTGTTATTTTTTGGCAAAATCTTTTGCAAGTGGGGCAAAGACCTGTTTAAATCTGATGATGTTTTAATTTCTGCGAGATTTAAATGTGTCAAACAGATTTCTTCAAAAACTGAGATTTGTTGTTGGATTTATTTTAAGAGTTTCTGAGATAAGTGATTTTGTACGGTCCACTTTAGAGTTGTATTTTGGTATTTTTCTTTCTTTGTTGTAGTGATGGAAATAAGTTGTGGTAGATGAACAAAATAAATAGATGGATTCGAAGCTATCACAACCATTCATTTATTTAATTATTAATTTATCACATTGTATACAAATACTTGGACACATAGCAAACCTTAGCAGTAGAATTCCAAAGAACAACCTGCTCTCTTCTGATTACTTGGAGAGGGTTGAGAAGCCAAAAAGTAATTTTTCTTTTAAGTCTGTCACTGTGGAGAAGGTCTATGCAATGATTCATAATCTAAGTAATAGTAAATGTCTAGATATTTATGGCTTAAATTCTCTTTTATTGAAAATCTCTGCGAAGTATATATGCGAAGTATTAGCCTACCTATTCAATCAATATGTTGTTAACTGTTCTGATTTTCCTCCTGAGTTGAAGAAAATAAAAGTAATACCTATTCATAAAAGAGGCTCCAAAGATGATCCATCAAACTTTAGACCAATATCAATAGTGCCTATATTTTCTAAATTATTGAGATGATAATGCAGGAGCAACTCTCTGAGTATTTCGAAAAAAATAAATTATTGTCAGATAAGCAATTGGCTTCAGAAAACAGTGTAGCACAAGTAGGCTGTGCAGAAATTAAAAATCAAGTTGTAATGGATCTTGAGAGTGGGTTTCTTGTTACTTCAGATCATTGATATGAGTCGTGCGTTCGATACAGTCCACCATGATCTGTTATTAAGAAAATTGGAATATTATGGTTTGGAAATTCAGCCTGTTAGAGTGATTAAATCTTACTTAGAGGGGAGGAGTCAGTTTGTGTTTCAATCTGGATTCTGTCCAGTGGCAATGATGTACTGTATGGTGTTCCTCAGGGATCCATACTAGGACCACTATTATTCATAGTTATATAAATGACTTACCTTCAAATGTTGATTGTGCTACCAGAGAGGGTTTCTTGTTTGCAGATGACCTGGGTTTAAAAATAAAAGCTAATACCACATTAGAGTTAGATCACCTACTTGTAAATAGTACAAATATTGTGACTGATTGGTGCTCAGCAAATCATCTTACACTCAATATAGATAAAACCTGTGATATTAGTTTTAGTATAATATAGGTTACCAAGCAGTATTGAATCACTAAAGTCCTAGGTATATATATTGATAACAGACTGAATGGTTCTCGCAATGGAGTCCCTAAGTAAGAAGTTATCTAAAGGCCTTTATATGTTAAGAAGATTGCGTGGAGTTGTTGATGTTGACGTTTTGTTAAATGTTTATTATGCTCAGATATTCTCATGGTTGTCTTATGGAATCATTGTATGGGGAAATTGCAGTAGGTCCATTGAGATTTTAGGCTCAGAAAAGGGCAGTAAGAATAATAATGAATGAAAACCAAAGATCTCATTGTAGGCCTCTTTTCAAAAAACTTAAGCTGTTGACTCTGCCGTCCGTCTATGTTATGAGCCTGCTTCTCTATATACATACGTATGGTTTATATTATTATATTTTATATTATTTTTAATGTATTTATATTTTCATCACACATTTCATATGGCCTTATAGTCTGGGGCTGTTCTTCACAAGCACAAGACATTTCATAATGCAGAAAAGGGCTGTCAGAGTCATTGCCAGGGCGCGGAATCGGGAACATTGTAGAGATATTATAAAGGTCTTCGAATTCTAACTCTATATTCATTATATATATTGCAATGCTTACTATTCCTGAAAGCAAAACCAGAGAAGATGGTGTTGAGAAATTCAATTCATTCTTATAATACAAGATCCAATCAGACGCTCATGTAACACGAAGCAGACTGCATAAAACTGATCAAAGTCCCTCGAATGTTGCAATTAAATTGATGAATAGGCTTCCTATTGAGGTGAGGCAACTAATCACAGGAGGTTCAAAAAGATTTTAGAAATATTTCTCTTGAAAAACCCCTTTTACTCAGTTGAAGAGTTTATCGACATGAAAATGAATGTAGAAGATTTCAATATTTAGAATTTTTATATACTTTATATGAATAGGATAATATACATACATACATGTTTTTATTGTAAAGTGACTTTGTATTGTTTTTATTGACAGTATTTGTATTGACTGAGTGTTTTACTGTTATATTGACTGGCCTATATGTCAAATTGTGACATCCTGTTTTTTGGCTAATAAATTTATTATTATATTATTATTATTATTATTATTATTATTATTATAAAGGGGATTTGGCTACTGGCACTGAAGTCATAATCATAATACGAGGCACAGAAATAACATAAGAACTGAATACCTTAGGTATTCACGATCACAAAAAAGCTGGCTGTTTATTGGAGTAAAATTGTACAATTTCTTGCCACTATCTATTAGAAGCCTTTCTTGTATGAGTTTCAAAAAAACTGTTAAATATATCCTGCAGCAAGAATGCATTTATACAGTGGCTGATTTTTATGAAATTGATTCTCGTATGTATGAATTGTGAAAATGGGTTTGTAAATTACTTTGTACTGTAGAATCATATTGTTTAGTTAGTTTTTGACTTTTTCATGTAAATTTTCATGTATGTTTTGGAAAGAAATAAATGATTGATTGATTGATTGATTGGTTTCTGTGCTTTGAATTTTTTGTTTAATATTATATGTATGTGTATATGTATATATCTTTATATGTATGTATGGATATATATATATATATAGGCTATATGTGACGATTGACCATACATTTTGTTAAATGTCTTATGTCAATAAAGAAATTTCTATTTCTATTTCTATTTCTTGACATGAGGAAAGGCATTACAGGCTCATGCCCAGAACTGTCCATCTCCAATTTTTACTAAACTGTCCAAATCAAAATGTTGGTTATGTCACTTTCACTTTTTATTTATTGAAACATAGTCTAAAAAATAGTTTTAGTTGTTACAGCTTTATCAGTGTCTAGTAAAGTAAAACCTCGAAGAGCAACGGAATAATATTAGTTTGATTAGAGCCAAACGATTGGTAGTTGGCTGACCTATTTTGAAAGAAAGGCTGTCATTGGCCGAGAGAGACAAGACACGCCCATTGAGGGGGAACATTCATGAGTGTTCTCGGCCAATGATAGCCTTTCAACTTGATAGGTCAGCCGCCAACTATCAATCATATGGCTTCATTTACACTGCTATAAATTTTATAAACTCTGCTACTCCATCTTTAAGATTTCAGTTTATTAGAAAATGTCGGGGACCGAGCTTTGCTCTGGAGTAAAAAAGCATAAAAAATGTATTACGAAAGAAGAAATTATAATAACATTCCTAGCATTTATACAGAAATGTTCTATCTAATCACAGTAGATTGAGATTAATTCTCAGAGGAATGCAAAAATTTCCCTCACAAAGGCCCAGCTGCACAAAAGCCGGTTAAATTTTAATCCTGATTAACTCCACGTGAACCAAATCAGAGAAGACCATTTCGAAAAGATGGATTCACTGGAATTAATCAGGATTGAAAGTAACCTGGCTTTTTTGCAACCGGCACTAAGTGCCTTAATGAATGATTTCAAAAGTTCAAAAGCTGAGTCATAATTTTGACACAGTCCCACACACATGAACTCGCTCACTCTCTTCCAACACCAACAGACGACGATTATAATAATAAAATAATTATTATCAGCAATTCTCCAAGGATGTATCATTATTATCCTTTTAATGTACTTCAGCGAGTTTTCCCAGGGTTGAGACCTAGTGCAATCGATTTTTTTATATTATAAACCTACTATGTTCTGAATTTCGTGAGAATCGTTAGAGCCGTTTTCGAGATCTGGTGAAATAATAAATGAATAAATAAATACAAATACTTGACATGAGGAAAGGCATTAGAGGCTCATGCCCAGAACTGTCCCATTTCCAATTTTACTATACTGTCCAAATCAAAATGTTGGTTAAGTCACTTTCACTTTTTATTTATCGAAACATGGTCTAAAAAATAGTTTTAGTTGTTACAGATTTATCAGTGTCTAGGAAAGTAAAACCTCAAGAGCAACGGAATAATATAGTTTGATTGGAGCCTTACGATTGGTAGTTGGCTGACCTATTTTGAAAGAAAGGCTGTCATTGGCCGAGAGACAAGACACGCCCATTGAGGGGGAGCATTCATGAGTGTTGTATCGGCCAATGATAGCCTTTCAACTTGATAGGTCAGCCGCCAACTATCAATCGTAAGGCTTCATTTACACTGCTATACATTTTATAAATTCTGCTACTCCATCTTTAAGATTTCAGTTTATTAGAAATATTCTAATCCTGTAAAAAAACAGAAACTCGCTATTTTAATGAATAAAATGAACAATAAATAAGTAAATGATGAACATTAATAATGTTGTAAGAACTCAAGGTCAACTCAGTTATATAATTTTATTAGGAATCACAATTTGTATTTCTCATAGCTCCATTGTATTACAGTTTGATACTATAGTAAAAATCTATATTTACCACAGTAACTGTATATTGTATGAATTAAGAAGACAATTAAACAAATTATTTGTCATTTCTATTCTAACAATTTGTGTTTCTATGTTCCAGGTATGTGGAAGATAGAGATTCAATTCAGACTGTATTCAAATCGTAAGTAACCAGTTGAAGTAATAGCACCTCTTTCATTTTCGTATAGCTTTTTACTTTCCTTGCCCTATTACCATAGGTAAAGAAAGTATTGCTTTCCGAAAAATGAGGGTACCCCAATTTCTAAATTTCTATACGTTTCAAGGTCCCCTGAGTCCGAAAAAGTGGTTTTTGGGCATTGGTCTGTATGTGTGTGTGTATGAGTGTATGTGCGTCTGTGTACACGATATCTCATCTCCCAGCTAACGGAATGACTTGAAATTTGGAACGTAAGGTCCTTAGACTATAAGGATCCGACACGAACAATTTCGATGAAATGCAATTCAAGATGGCGGCTAAAATGGCGAAAATATTGTCAAGAACGGGGTTTTTCGCGATTTTCTCAGAAACGGCTCCAACGATTCTGAATAAAGTTATACCTGAAATAGTCATCGATAAGCTCTATCAACTGCCACAAGTCCATATCTGTAAAAATTTCAAGAGCTCCACCCCATCTATGCAAAGTTTGATTTTAGATTCTCAATTATCAGGCTTCAGATACAATTTAAACAGAAAAAATAGAGTGGAAAAGATTCAGCATGAGAATCTCTAGAACTAATGTTCAGTAACATTTCCACCTCAAATTAAAAATAAGCTTGAAATTCGAGTAAATGTGATTATCCAATTGCAAACTGTTGGCAACTGTTGATTCTATTGGATGATTCACTATGAAGAGATAGCACACGTCGTGTGTCTTCAGCGTTATTGCCCTGTCACCAGCTGGCTCAAATCTTTAAATAGTGGACTTGAGATGCGCGGGAACACTAGCGTCAGGTGATCAATTTTCATAACGGCAAGGAAAGTTGTGTGAGTGCGCCACACCAGATTTTCGTTAGGAAAATTCCAAAACAGTAATAATAGACAGTGGTCGACAGTAATCTGCTTGTGTTAACAAAAAATCGGCTTGAAATTTGGAACATAAATGACCTATTCCATGGGATGTCTACAGTCCGGGTCCTGTAGATACTACAATACTACCCGTTCAAACAAATCCATTTTTGAAAATTTATCTTTCCATAAGCAACAGATGTTATTTTGTATCTTCTCAAAAGCAACATGCTGCATCCGAAAAGATACACAAGGAACTGATGATTAGCTTCTTTTACTGATGACTAGCAGCTAACCCGTGCTCCGCAAGGATCTAATTAAACACTTGACTTAATGAAATCTTGAAGAATTTGAAATAGGCCTATAACCATCCTCGGTGGATTAAAAATTTTATTTGGAAAATTTCAAGTTAATCAGCCCACTAGTTCAGACGTGATGATGCGTCATTCTTGAATTTCCCATCAAGTACGTGTATCCATTTATTCTACAAAATACTACAATCATGATATAATTATGACATTGAAGGAAAAAATAGGCTGAGCCTGTTCTATTTCTCTCCAAAAATTTTGATAAAAAGTTAATGTTGTCGAAAGTTTGAGGTTATGATATCGCAGACTGCTTCGTCACTTGATTTTTGATCCAGGAAGATTTTGAATTTTGAAGGTTGACATAATACTTAAAATGAATCACAGAATGTATCACAATACAGGCCAAGTATATAAGCCAATTCTTCCCTTTATTGACCGAGCGAAGTGAGGTCTAAGATTCAAGTTGACGGTTTGGCATTTCTCTTAATGTTTAAATGTTTGAATGTTTATATGTTGCGCATTTACGGCGAAACGCGGTAATAGATTTTAATGAAATTTGACAGGTATGTTCCTTTTTTAATTGCGCGTCGACCAATATACAAGGTTTTAGGAAAATTTGCATTATAAAAGGAAAAAGGAGCCTCCTTCATACGCCAATATTAGAGTGAAAATCAGATTATAGAATTATTATTATTCATCATAAATCAGCTGACAAGTGATTACACAGATGTGTGAAGAAGCCAGTCTATTGATGTGTCAGATTTCGCACTATGCATTGTGTTCTTGTCCCAACTTGTCGCGTTAGTGCGCAAGTCACTTTGTCATCGGTCCACTTTCACTGTGTTTTCTGCAGTTCACGGATTACATCAGTTTTTTGTCATGCTACATTTGTACATTAATTTTATTGTACATTTTGGTATTATTTAATATTATTTTGGAGTATTTCCTACCGTGTCTAGACGTTTTTTACGCATATCTTTTTCATCGACGTGGCTATACGTAGCTTCTTACACGCAATTCGTGCATGCACTTTCCTGTTTCCTTCTTCACACAGCAATGGCGTAACAGTTCACATCAGCTTTTTTCCGTTCTTCAATTTTCGTCGCTTTCAATTCAAAATTTTCAATTCTCAAGTTTTAAATTCATGTTTATTCAACGTAGAATGTTTCTTCCAGTGCTTCGATAAAGTTTCAGTATTTTCGGTTCGTTAGTTTGTGAAATATCTTCAATCTCAGTATTTGGTATGTCAGAGCACGTTTCATTCGTCACGATTATTTCGAATTTTTATCTTCAATCCAAATTTATTCACTTCTCAGTGTGAGAACTCAAATCATTTTTATATTACTGATTATGAAAATCAAGTTTCCAGAACATTCAACATTCAGCAACAAGTTATATGATTGAACTGAACATTCATTTGCGGTAGGCATTTTGTGGTAGGGCTTGAGGCCCAATTTCGCATTCATTCGTTTCATTGAAGTAATTCTGGTCTCGCGGGACATTATTACTGGTGTGTTGCTTGCATTCCAAGATCACACTCTCATCATTTCACGGTGCAGTCAGACGTTCTGCTCTGTATCCGTTTTTGTTAGTCAGCTAGCTACCTAATCATTCATTGCTAGATCGAAGTATTAGCAATTTTCATGTCTACCCCGTAGATGGTGTATCAGTTTCAACCAGTTCTTTTAGTGATCTACGAACATTTGTTACATTTCATTCACCATGCCAAGCATTTGGATGGTTGTCTATTCAGACATTCACTTAGCATCAGTGTTGTGATTTTTGGCCGTAGCCAACTCAATTAACTTTGCACTTCATTCACCGTGCCTAAACTTTTGGACGGTTCATTCAATTCAGTAAATCTTCAGCTACGTTACATTCAAATTCATGTGTTGCATAGCTCAACTGTGTCACACCGTCATTGTGTCAGTCTTGCCCGTATCGCATTGACAATAGTTAACCTGACATTACCCACTCATCGCTGTGTCGCCGCCGTTCCTGTGTCGTCACCACTGAGCCATCGCTGTTGGCTATCCTGATTCGTCAACATTCCAGTCCGGAGTCTGTCGCTCGGATTGATTCTTGTCCTGCCTGCGGGTCATCCTAGTCGCCGCTCTTCATGGTTCGCCGTCCAGTCCAGCTCCGGTAGCTCGCTCTGGTCCGCTCCATTTCGTGGGTCCATCCAGGTCTCCACCATCGTCCAGTATCATCAAGGGGGTCTCGATGTACTGCCCATCCAATTCAAGATTGGATCTCATGCTCTTCATGCATTTGATAAGTATTCTGTATCAATTTTGAATCATTATCAGCATTTTTCATTATTTGTTCAAAACCTTTTCAGGGTTTACTTGGAATTATTTATTCTAAAGTCGCGATTCCCATTTGTAGACACAACTTTTTACCAATATTTTTGGAAGTATTGCAATTATTTGTACTTTACATTTTTCTTATTGACTTATTTAAATATCGATCAATTTCCAATTAACTTTTTGTTTGTGTATTTATTTGATCACATTTTATGACTTATGACCTATGTTTTACTTTTATCTTATCATGATATATCTGATCATATCAGACTTATTGATCTATCATTTAAAGTTAGTCTAAGCCATTGTCAATTACGTTCTTGAATACAGTGTCTGTTTCATTTCACTGTACTACCTATTTTATATTGTCTTTAAAATTATTAATTACATTGAATATATGCTTTTCAATTGACGTTCAACTCATGATTATTTAGTGTATCTAATAAAACCTATCCAGAACTACAAAGGTTTTAATATGTCCTGAAAGCGTTTGTTTATTACTCAACATTTAGTTTTTATATTTAATTGTTCTTTATTGTCAAACTACATTTACCTTTTGTATTTTTTTGCGATTACTCATTGACCTGACTTTTCTCTATTACTTATTGTCATTTGAAGGTTTATTTTCTCTTTGAATTTATGCACTAGCTCATTACGGAGCATTACATATAGTAGGTTTATACTTATTCATTAGTCACAAATTGTTTTTTAATTTGAATGACGAACGATCTCAATGCTAAAATTATAACATTCAAGTCCCAGAATTTATTACTGTAGGCACTTTATTCATAAATGTATGTTTGCTATATATATATATAAGTTTTTCAGTTATACATTTTCAGTATTTCAGTACATGCATCATGGTTTGTAATGTATCAATCAATTTCACTAGGAATTTGGTCTTGTACCTAAATTAAATTTTCCTGTTATCAAGTCAGCATTTATCAATTGACAATCTCAATTTTTACTGTTTCAATTTTTTACTATGTCATTTTTTATTTCTCGTCAGTCAACTGCCCTGTGTGGCATTTCCTAAATTTAAGACAATATGTCACGTTTCTCAGAGTATATAATAATCTATTGAATTGTTTTACTTAAACCTTATTTTTTTATTTGGCGTCTTTCCCAGCTACCAGTTTTATTATAAATTATCATTCATTTTTTGGCATGTTGGATTTGTGCAGTAGTACAATAAATATACAATTCATACATCTTAACAATTTTTATTTACAAAAGCATTTCTTACAGTCCACTATTATTTCATTCAGTGGCACAGATCACACAGATGTATTTCCATAAGGTCTATAGTTTCAATCAGGTACTTGCGGATGAGAATACTGCGTGAGGTCTTATGGAAATAACTAGTAGTTCTGTGAACAGTAATACTGCGTGAGGACTACTGTTCACAGAACTACTTGTTACTAGTAGTTCTGTGAACAGTAGACCTCACGGAGTATTCTCATCCCCAACTACCTGATTGAAAATATAGACCTTATGGAAATACAGCAATAGACTGGCTTCTCCACACATCTGTGTAATCACTTGTCAGCTGATTTATGATGAATAATTCTATACTCTGATTTTTACTCTAATATTGGCGTATGAAGAAGGCTCCTTTTTCCTTTTATATTATCCTTGAAATGTAAAATTTCCAAAAACCTTGTATATACGTCGACGCGCAATTAAAAAAGGAACATACCTGTCAAATTTCATGAAAATCTATTACCGCGTTTCGCCGTAAATGCGCAACATATCAACATATAAACATTTAAACATTAAGAGAAATGCCAAACCATCGATTTGAATCTTAGACCTCACTTCGCTCGGTCAATAATATAGAATAGATTATGGTGACTTCATTTTTCCCAAATGTGATCTGTTAGAAAACGAAACTCAAATGTCAATATTTTTCAATGCATGTAATGAAAGCTTCGGCATAACCCTTATAAGAGTGACACACTTTCCCTTATTACGTCATGAGACGTTATCCTCGTAAGGGATGACATTTTTATTTTTAGATTTTCGTGCAAGGTTCATGTAATAGTCTCAATGTCATTGGTGGGGTTTCTTAAACAAAACATACCCTGCTAAGCACGAATAAGCTCTAGCACGCTTGTCTGCTAAGTTTTCAAATAAGTTGCAGTTGAACTTGTGCATGTTACTGTCTACTTATTGTATATGGTGGCTTCTCTAGTTATCTGTTGGTTCACATTGTAAATATGGGTGAGGGTGGAACTGACTGCAATGGAATATTCCATTCAATAGACGCAGTCTTACTGTATATGATACTGTAGTTGAGATTGGGAGAGTTTGATCCTATTATGGATATGAAAATAAATGGGATAATCCATTGTAATAGATGTAACGGATTGATAAGAGAGTCTATCGAACTTGGATGTAATACTTCAAATATAGATTTGGAATCATATTAAATAGTTTCGTACTTTCTGTTGTGGAAGACTGAAATTCAATGGAAATTTTCCAGAAAATGAAACCTAACGACTCCATTGTGGTATAGGTACGATGATTAATTTATGTTTGATATTATCTGAATGATACTGTTGAATATTGAACTTGTGGATATTATCTTTGAAACTAAACTATATTTATGTTTGATCTTATCTGAACGATAAGCTGTTGAATACATGAACTTTTGGATATTATCATTGAGAATTTCAATCTTCAAGTGAGCTTACTTAGGCTGGTCACACACCGATTAGTCAAGACAAGACTAGTCACGTTTAGTCACAATACTTCTCATAGTTGCTTATGGAGTCATGTCTAATTGCAATGACTAATCAGTGTGTGTTGCGTCATAAGCAGCAATGTGAAGTATTGTGACTAAACGTGACTAGTCTTGTCTTGACCGATCGGTGTGTGACCAAGGCTACACAGTCTGAACTTCACTCTGGAATTCCATTTCGAATAAACGTTTTCACCTGAATTATCATGTGTTCATGTTTTAGTATCTTAAGTCACAAAAGGACGGGAAGGGCCGTTTTGCAGGCGAGAATAATAATGTTTCTAGTCGAGGCGTTAGCCGAGACTAGAATTTTATCCGAGCACTGCATAAGACATTCACGTCTAAGTAACTTACACTATTTTTTGTCATAATAATCTAGAAAAGAATAATTGAGAAACAGAAAACATTACCTGCTTGTGCTGACATTACTACATGCATTCTATAAACATAACCTGGTTTACAAGTTTCGAAACAGGAATTTCTTCATTGTAGTTGACAAAACTTCCACCTGGAGCGCTAAAAGGCGGCTTTTGTACTATAGTGTGGTCCACGTTATAATGGCAGTGGATAAATATATAAGAATAGCGATGCCGATTCTCTGCATTAATTAAATTATATTTCTACACTGTCAAAGGCATAATTGTCATCGTTGTGGACCTAGAAAAGGATAGTACCACCGGCTTTGTCGAATGATAGACTAGGATAGCAAAACCAAAGTTGATCAAATACTGTCATTATAACATGGACCTCACTATAGTTTTGCTGTTCCAAATTCGGAACTAGGAAACATACTCGACTGTAAAGAAAACATATGATTTTATCACAGTATAGTATGCTATAATGAGAATCATATGTTTATTTGTTCTACAATCAGCTGTTTTCCGGCTTGATTTCATGGATGTAAAACAGCTGAAATTTAATGACTATGTATGTACTATCTAAAATTACAGCTGGTGGTATGTTCCCACTAAAATTACAGTTATTTCTATACTAGTGAACCTCCTCTTCCCATAATCTGAGATGAATTATAACAGCCAAATATAATTGAGGCAGCCTGCCAGCCCTATCTTGAAAATTTAGTCAGATTTCTCTGTTAAATAGTGTAGGAGTTATGCTCTTTGTCTGAAAGTTGACATCTCGAATCCCCAGAATGTTTTGCACAATTTATCTTTTCAAGTGAAAAAGTTGAGAAGCGTATTTGCAGAGTGTCCACAGATGTCTCACGTGATTGAGATAGATGGGTTTGTCTTTTCTTCCGTGTTTTCACGTCTCCTTTCTCTTTTCTTTATTGTCCTGTTGTCAAGTTTCTCTCCTCTCTCAATTTATATTTATTCATATGAAGTTTGTTCTTTTGTATACTTTCTCTTATCCTGTCTTGCTCTAATCTTATCCTTCTCATATCTCAAGTTCTCTCTGTTTATGTGAATGTCTTCTTTTATCTTCTTATGTCTCATGTATAAAAACACCACTTATTTGGGCTACTTTTTAAATAAAGTTCAAATTTTAAAGCTTCTAATAATAAAGCTTACTACAAGTTTTTATATTGTTTTTATTAACTTCTCATGTATGCATTTCTTGTCTTTACATCTCCTTCCTCTTTCCATCATTGATATGTTGCTATTTTTCTCTCCTCTCTCAATTTCTATTAATTTATATGAAACTTCAATCTTTATTATCCTCTCTTCTATATTGTATTGTTTTAATATTTCCCTTTGTATATTTAAAGTTTTCTTTGTTTATGTGAATGTCTTCTTGTATATCGATTTATCTTGGTGTAATTTTTTCCTTGCTTCTTAGTTTCCTCTCTTCAAACGTCTAAATTTTCTCTCTCTACTTTCTAGTTCAGAGTTTTATTCACATCTCTTTTATAGTATTTTATTGATGTTCTTTCCAATATTCACTCTCCAATTTTTTCCTCGATTCTTAGTTTCCTCTCTTCAAACTTCTAGATTTCTCTCTCTACTTTCTAGTTCAGAGTTTTATTCACATCTCTTTTATAGTATTTTATTGATGATCTTTCCAATATTCACTCTCCAATTTCTGCTTGAATCATTTTACTTGTGAAGTCCCCTTCTCGACTCGACTTGTTGTGTTCCTTTTCATAAAATACTCGTATATCAAATTCCCATACTTGTTAATCTTTTCACTTCTTGTGTCTCTCAATTGTAATTTCGTATCTCTAACACCTCTATTTATTCTACTGTAGTATCTAATTCAATTCAATTTATTACTTGTCATGACTAAACAATGGTAAGTATAGACAATAGTCACATACATTCAAATTTTAACATTCATTTACAAAGTAAGACTAGATAAATTTTTAAAATTGTGAAAATATAATATTTGAAAACTTATAAATATTATGTCAGTTACAACTCATACTTATATAGAAACAATAAATAAAATCTGGAAACATTAACATTGCACTAGAAAGTAACACGATAGACTCTTAATACATTTTTCCAGTCTTATTTTGTTTTTCTCTAATCAGTTCATTAGGTATTGCCACTATACTATAGGGACACTGGGCTATCAACCAGATTTTCAGTCTTGTCCTGAAAACTGTCAGAGTTTGAGCCTCTTTCTAACTGTCAGGCCCGGTTGCACAACAGCCGGTTAAATTTCAAACGTGATTAATTCCACGAGAACCAATCAGAGAATGCTTTTTTGAAGAGACGGCTTCTCTGATTGGTTCTCGTGGAATTAATCACGGTTAAAACTTAACCGGCTGTTGTGCAACCTGCACTCAGTGTTTGATCTTAATTCTAGTTCTTAGTGATTTGGATGCTATTTTGATCTTCACATCTTCTAGTGCCATCTTGATGAACGACAAAAAAATTACGACATTTCCATTATTGACAAAATCTGAGGCCGATCATTGAACAATTGGTTAAATTCAGTTGATTCCATAATTTTCGCAAATTTTGTAAGATGTTTCTGTACTTTTCTTGTTTTCTTTATTAATCCTTATACAACGTTCATCGGTCTCTCTACTAATCTCTCTTAGCAGCAATATTATTTTCATCCTTTTCTCCTCCTGACGGCACTTTGCCATGGAGATCTGCCGACAATTAAATATACAATAATAATTATTATGTAATGATTTATTTGAAATGTTCAATAAAAGCCTTTATTTATTTATTTTTTTATTTTCATCCTTTTCTTTCCCGAAACATTTCATTGTCTCTATCAGTTTCTTCCTTCGTGACATTTTTTTGTCTTTTTCACTCCCAACATATCAATTTCTCTGTCATTTTTTGTTGGTCATACACTATTTTGTTTCATTGTCTGTGTTGATAAATAGTGTCATCTATTGGCGCTAGTGGGTTTTTTTGTGTTTGCGTTGCATCTCAGGGGTGACCTTTTCCTTGTTGAATATATTTCGGGAACTGAGTTTCGAGTTATTCTTGTCATGTCGCTACTACTTACGCATTACGATTCAGTGACGCTTCAAGTGCGTATTTACTGCGTATTTCTGGTTCTGTTATTCAGTTTTTGTCTGCATTTATTAGAATATATGCGTTCGGCCTCCGGTTTGTAGAGGCAAGTAATACCACTGTATATTATCATCTTCTGTTTTTGATTTTGGTTACCTTATTAGTTTTCGAACGATTGACAAATATTTAATGTATTCAAATTATTAATATCAATCGCTGAAGAAATCAATTTTTACTTTCCTTGCCCTATTACCATAGGTAAGGAAAGTATTGCTTTCCGAAAAAAAATTAAGGTACCCCAATTTCTAAATTTCTATACGTTTCAAGGTCCTCTGAGTCCAAAAAACTGGTTTGTGTGTGTGTGTGTGTGTGTGTGTGTGTGTGTGTGTATGTGTGTATGAGTGTATGTGCGTCTGTGTACACGATATCTCATCTCCCAATTAACGGAATGACTTGAAATTTGGAACTTAAGGTCCTTTCACTATAAGGATCCGACACGAACAATTTCGATCAAATGCAATTCAAGATGGCGGCTAAAATGACGAAAATGTTGTCAAAAACAGGGTTTTTCGTGATTTTCTCGGAAACGGCTCCAACGATTTTGATCAAATTCATACCTAAAATACTCATCGATAAGCTCTATCAACTGCCACAAGTCTCATATCTGTAAAAATTTCAGGAGCTCCGCCCCATCAATGTAGATAGATTCCCAATTATCAGGCTTCAGATACAATTGAAACAAAAAAAATCAAGTGGAGTAGATTGCGCATGAAAATCTCTACAATTAATGTTCAATATAATTTTCCACCTAAAATTGAAAATAAGCTTTAAATTCGGGAAAATGTGATTATTCAATTGCAAATTATTGTTGATTCTATTAAATCATTCACTATGAAGAGATAGCAGACCTCATGTGTGTCTCCAGCGTTATTGCCCTGTCACCAGCTGGCTCAAATCTTTGAATAGTAGACTTGAGATGCGCGGGAATACTAGCGTCAGGTGATCAATTTTCATAACGGCAAGGAAAGTTGTGTGAGTGCGCCACACCAGATTTTTATGAATTTGTATGAAGACAGGAGTTGGTGGTTACTCATCCTTAGCTTACTCCTCAGAGGCGGCTTGGGCGAGTGAAACGAGCCTACTTTTAATCAATCTGTTCATTCATACCGCTTTGATTCGTAGAATCAAACTCTGAACTCTTATCACTTATTTTGGAGGAAGAAACCGTTACACTATTGATAAACATAACGATCATGTTTGCAGTATAAGAGATGAAAGCCCATTGAATAGAATCCTATTTTGTAGACTAATGGCCAATTTCGTGCGAAATTGCGTGAGCCGGATCGTTCCAGCTAGAAGTGTGATCTTATGAAGGTCACCGTCGTTTTCCTGTCCAATTTATATAGAGAAGCTGCATTGGCAGTAATAAAAAATTTAGTGCTCGTTAAATCTGTCAGATGCTATGTGTTTCCTCAATTTTATTGCTTATTAAATTCGATTGTGGAAGGGAAGTCACTTGAATGAAACTGTTTTGATGTCTGCAGTGACATAATGCTCTATATTGAGATTCAGATAGATTTTTTCATTTCAATTTTCACACAAAATAGTCTACATGATTGACCGAAGGAAGTGAGGTCTAAGATTCAAGTCGACGGTTTGGCATTTCTCTTAATGTTTAAATGTTTATATGTTGCGCATTTACGACGAAACGCGGTAATAGATTTTCATGAAATTTGACAGGTATGTTACTTTTTTAATTGCGCGTCGACGTATATACAAGGTTTTTGGAAATTTTGCATCTCTTTGATAATATAAAAGGAAAAGGGAGCCTTCTTCATACGCCAATATTAGAGTAAAAATCTGGTGTCGTGCACTCACACAACTTTCCTTACCGGTATGAAAATTAATCACCTGACGCTAATGTTCACGCGCATCTCAAGTCTACTGTTCAAAGATCTGAGCCAGCTGGTGACTGGACAATCACGCTGGAGACACAGGAGATCTCTTCATAGTGAATGATTTAATGGAATCAACAGTTTGCTATTGAATAATCACATTTTCTCGAATTTCAAGCTTATTTTCAATATCTATTCTAGGTATACATTCGTCTGTTTACTACTTTCTCGACAATTCAGTAAACTTCATTTTATTCCTAGCTAGATTCGAAAAATGAATTCGCAATTTAAATTCATAGACAACCCATTGCTTTCCATTATAGTTTGTGACTCTGTTACAACTATCAAGGCTAGGAGTCTACTATTATCCAACTTTTCACTTCCATTCTAGTCAGAGAGTGAGATCGATTAGCACAAATTTCGCATAACTTGTAGGGTCATGTGTGTTAGGCTAGGCTCGGCTGAATGTTAATCAGCAGTCGGCAACCGGCGAGCTATGTGTGTTAGGTTAGGTTTGACTGAATGCTAATTAAAGTGGTGGTGTGATGAATTCGGCGAGATGTCACTCCAGGCCTTGTTGCAGCCCGACAATAATTAATTGCAATAATTCATGAGGCAGACTTGACAGATTTGGGTCAGCTCAGTTTTTTTAGAGGCTGCTGAACTCGCCTACCATATAATACTACATGTGTAGGACTACTGTATGCATTCATTTATCTATGAATGTGTGAGAGCTGAGAGAGAAGAAAGAAATGAGAGAGAGAGAGAGAGATTGATTGATTGATTGATTGATTGAGTACTTTATTTATGTAGATTACAATATATACTGGCTTATACACTTGTATACAATAGCTTACAATACAGCAAAGTTATAGATGAATTTACATAATATAGACTAAGAAAATAACTATTGAACTGTATATTATATGAAAAAGCAATTTGTAATATAATAACTGTAGATAATAATCATATTGTTATGCATCTACATAAATTGGCGGAGCTTTGGACATATCAATGTCCATTCTTTGGGAAGAATATAAAAATATCCTCCCCACTAACTCTCTACCAAAACGTTAATTTCGTTATTTAAACTGAGGATTTATTTATTAATGGAAATATTGTAAAAGTTTCAATCAATATGAATATTGAAGAGAAAAAAACAGAAAATTGATAAAGTAAAATAATTATATAGGTAGATAAGATCAAATAATTGATTAATAAAATGAAGTAGGCTGAAAGTAGATCAGGGTATCAAATTTCAGTAATATACAGCAGTATGCAGTGGATAATTGAAATAACATGAGTTTATATATTATTATATATATATATATATATATATATATATATTATATATATATATATATATATATATATATACAAAATTCGTTCTATAACATGGTTTATATTGGTGGAATGGGTGAGGGATGGTTGTCATGTGATCGTTCTAGGGCCGGACAGTTTCAGTCATTTGTTCCAAAATATGTTTTTTTAAAGTCAGGTTGAAGCTCGCTCGGCTCTCGATAGACCTGATAGAAACAGGAAGTGTATTCCATGCACGACAGGCACTGACTAAGAAGGATTTTGTGAAAATAGTAGTTCGATGATTGGGTATCCTTAAAGTACTTTCTCCGGTTCTAGTATGTGAAGCATCTATCCTCCTACCTTCAGAGACAAATTTGAAATCATCTTTAAAATAGTTCGGATTACCGTATTTCAAGATATCTCTAACAAGCTTGACTATTCGAAAAAGCCTCTGATCGGGAAGCTTCAATGTTGAACTAGCAATGTGGGCTGGGGTGATATGATCATGGCGTTGGAGAGAGTAGACGAAACGTAGACAATAATTTTGGCAACGCTGTAGTTTATCATTCAGAGTGACTTGCATATCATTAAGAACAGAATTACAATACATTAAATGTGGGAAGATGAGAGATTGAACCAATAATAATTTAATGTTTCTAGGGAGGATATCGTGCATTTTCTTCAATGCATGCATGGCTGAGAATACCTTTTTACAAGTTTTGTTCACTTGTTCTGACCAGTCAAGAGTATTATTCATAATAATGCCTAAATTTTTAACTGAGCTACAGTAAGAGAGAGAGAGAGAGAGAGAGAAGCGAAAGTGTGGGATGCTGAAATGATTGATTCCGGTGGTTTAAATGGTTGTTGAAATCATTTAAGGTCCATGTTATTCTGTATACATATATCAGTATGACGGTCAATAATAAAGTGAATGTGTGGTGTGTGTATATATATATGATTGTGTATGTGTGAGGGTTGATAGTGTAGGATGTTTATGTGATGAATCCTGGACCTCAATTATTATTTTTGAAATTAATTCACTTTCCTTGTCTGTTGTGTCCTTGAAAGCGGTTATTGGATTAATTTTCTGTCCTTCTTTCATGTATCAACTATGACATGGACCAAAATTAATATCTTGACACCTGATGTTCATAAATATTTATGTGAAATCCAACAGAATTCTATTTTTTGTATTCATGAATATTCACATACGAAACAAAATTGACTTGTTATTCTAAGCTTTTGAATATTCACGTTGGACTAAAGCAGAAGTATATGGGAGGTCCTGACTAAAGCATCTGTAAAAATGTATTTTTCATCCCCATTCAATTGAAATTTATTGTTTCACAAGAAATGACAGATTCATTAAAGATCAATAAATGTATTAATATGAAGTAGATATTTCTATGCTTAAGCTTTTAATATTTGAAACTAAAGCAAGGCATCCCCATTCATTAAAAAATCTTGTACTTGAATAAAAATTCTAAGAAATTAGAGTACTCAGCGTTAGGCAATTGTATATATTGTTTCTATTAGGGTATATGAAAAAACATCAAAATAGGAACCATATCATAAATCATAGCCATAATACTAGAATAAGAGAACGTTACAACCAAGAAGTACCAAGAATGAATACAGCATTTGGGCAAAGATCACTAGGATATTTAGGGCCTACAATATCTAATAGAATACCATTAGAAATCAAAGGAGAGGAAAATTTCAATAGCTTCAAAAGAAAAATTAGACATTGGTTATTCAGTATTGGGATACAAAGTAGTGAGGAACTAATAATAAGTAGGATTTAGATTTAAGTAGTATTGTTTTTAAATAAGGTAATTCATAGGTAGAATATAGTACCCTGGTTTAGTATCATTGTGCTAGGTGATGCTTAGGGTAATAGATATAGTTTTAGATTTTTTGGAATTTTTCTATTATCTGTTGTAGCATAAATTAGTATTTATTTGATGATAATCTCTACACATATATTATATAGTGTGGTATCATTTTGTAAACCTTGAATATTGTTATATTATTGAAAATGTATGAATAAATTATATGTAATGTTCCTGAATTTATGAATAAACTCCTCTGGATGTGTCGTCCAACATCCACAGAAATTATTATTATTATTAATTGTCAAAAACCACAGATCTATTGATACTAAGAAAGACCGGTTTCGGTTGTTACACCATTGTCAATCTCTGATAAACTCCACAAAGCTGACAGTTTATCAGAGATTGACAATGGTGTAACAACCGAAACCGGTCTTCTAAGTATCAATAAATCTGTGGTTTTTGACAATTTTTTAGTATTTTTATTCAATATGAATAATTACCACAATATCAACTCCTCATCTACACAAAAAATCTTGTACCGATGGTCACCGTTTTTGATAGGACCTTTTGAATTATCCGATGGACAGTATTTTTGATTTCAGTTTTGTTTTAATTTTATTCACAACTCTTCTTATTTATCAAATCATGCAGGGATCCGTGAATCAATGAATTATCTGATGTAGAGTATTTTTGATTTCAGTTTTGTTTTAATTTTATTCAAACTCTTCTTATTTATCAAATCATGCAGGGATCCGTGAATCAATGAATTATCTGATGTAGAGTATTTTTGATTTCAGTTTTGTTTTAATTTTATTCACAACTCTTCTTATTTATCAAATCATGCAAGGGATCCATGAATCAAAATCATACACATATAACAAAATCATCTCTCACACAAAGAGTTCAATCGAATCCTAATTAAAATTTATTGAACGTACTTACAATTTTGCAACACTAATTAACTTCCGATCGCGTAATTAGTTTTTAAATGAAACGAAGGTGAAGGTGAAGCTATTGCATATACTATTCGTGTGTTTCGTCTTGATGAAATCGATGATGTAATTAACATCGATGATGTTATCAATCGTCCCGATGATGTAATTATTATTAAGCGGAAATGTCTGCAGAAAAATATATTGGGCCAAATATATCTATGTACTAAAACTGTTAGGCTTTGCTAGTTTGTTTTCTAGGCATGTTTGTCTAGCTAGGCCTAGGCTAGCTTCACCTTGTCTAGTTGGATCGTTGAATACTGTTCTTGACCTTCCTAGTCTAAAGTAAGCATATTTTGCCGAATGTTTCTACGTTTGTGTTTGGAATCGAATTCGACACCGATTCAAGGTTGTTGCGTGTTGATTCGATGTGAAAATCTGATAGATATTTCTAGTTTATTTCGGAAATCAACACTATGATTAGTGAATTTTGGTTGAATAATGGATTTTTATTGTGATCCTGATAACGACCTGTTGCATTCACTCTCAAAGTCTTGGTGCCGGTTAAATTTTAACCGTGATTAGTTCCACGAGAATCAGAGAAGCTTTTAAAAAAGCCTTCTCTGATTGGTTCTAGTGAAATTAATCACGGTTAAAATTTAACTCGTGAACAGCCTCCTCTGATTGGTTCTCGTGAAATTAATCACGGTTAACATTTAACCGGCTTCTGTGCAACCGGGCCGGGCCTTGGAGTTGCTTTTAGGTAGAGTTCACATCGTCAAAAACTGTTGTATGTTATAGAAAGATTCAATCTTGTACAATCAAAACCAAACATGTACTTAATCTTATTTTTTCTTGTTAGAACCACAATTATATATCTATATATAAATATAAAAGCGAAATGGCACTCACTCACTGACTGACTGACTGACTGACTCGATCACTCGCAGAACTAAAAATCTACCGCACCAAAAACGTACAAATTTTTCAGTTGGCCCTTTAGAGGCGCACGAAGAACGGATTTGGAAAATTTTCCAAAGATACTCCCAAAATCTGCGTTTATCCAGCGTTTTCTCATCTTTATCATGAATAAATGAACAGAAAATGTTCAAATTTAATACAGAAGCTAAGCTACAGTGTAATAATGTTGTGTAAGAAGGAATTTGCAATAACGTCAAAGATACGCCCAAAATCTGCGTTTTTCCAGCGTTTTTTTGCGCTTTCTCAGCTTTATCGAGAACAAATGAACAGAAAATGTTCAAATTTAGTACAGAAGCTCAGCTGTGGGGTGTAATAATGTTGTGTTAGAAGGAATTTGCAATAACGCCAAAGTTACGCCCATAATTAGCGGTTTTTTGCGTTTTCTCAGTTCTTTCATCAAGTAATAGACAGAAAATGTTCAAATTTGGTACAGAGGTTTAGCTAGGGTCTAAACATTTTGTGATGAGGTGACTTTAATATTTCATCGAAGATACGCCCAAAATAAGCGTTCTTCTCAGCTTTTCTGCGTTTTCTCAGTACTCTCTGATGGAATGAAGCATGCTCAAATGAAAAATGCAGGTGAGCGAAGCGAGCCCGCTGAACTCATTTTTGGAAGATCCAGTCGGGGGCCCAGGCGGATATGGCGAGCGAAGCGAGCCTGACGGCTTGTACCATAATATAATATAGATTTTTATGAGTATTATGCCCTCATAAGCACCAGGCTTGTTTGTAGGTATTGAGAAAGATGATTATGAGAAATGAGTGGTCCTTCTGTTTTGATAAAGTTCCGATTCTGAACCTCCGGGAAGATATTCTATCATGGTTAAGAAGAACAATTTAATAAAATGAAGCAACTAGCAAATTAAATCATTGCTCTTTCTAGCTTATACGCAGGAAACACGTAAAACGAATTTAATAGAAATTTCAAGGCGATATTCAAACGGTAGCAGTCGAACTGCCCACTTCCGTATTATTTCATAGTGAACACTATTGTGTCACCTTCAGATAACGCCGGCTTTTAACAACCTAAACTATTCAATTCAGTCATGCTCGCCAAATAAACTACAACTACAGATATGAAACTGTAGGTCCTTGTAGGTGAAATGAAAATGTATTACAGTAGTTCAAACTGAACCTGGACGGTAGTTTAATCTCAACTTTGGTTCATTATCGTAGACTCTATAATAATAGACTTCTGATAGTGCTACTTTGTTAGACTTTAGAATAGACTTGGAGTTATAGAAATTTGTCAGAAGTATAGAAAAATAGAGTTTATTTATTCACAATCGTCACATAGCAAAACGAATTTTGAGTATCACACAAATGACAGGTGTAACAATAATAGAACAATAATAATGATAGTATAGTAATTTCTTGTCACTAGTTGTATGCTGAAACATCCTATATTATTAAACGAGCAATTTCTGTTTATATGTTTAGATGTTTATATGTTTGTATTTCACCGGATCTCGAAAACGGCTTTAACGATTCTAACGAAATTCGGATCATAGTAGGTTTATAATATAGAAATTCGATTGCAGTAGGTCTCATCCCTGGGAAAACTTGCTGAAGAACATTAAAAGGATAATTATTATTCATCCTTGGAAAAACAGCTGATAATAATTATTTCGTCGTCTGTTGGTGATGGAAGTGAGTGAGCGAGTTCATGTGTGGGACTGTGTCAGAATTATGACTCAGCTGTTGAACTTTTGTAATCATTCAATCAGGTACTTAGTGCCGGTTGCAAAAAAAGCCAAGTTACATTCAATCCTGATTAGTCCAGTAGATCCATCTTTTTGAAATGGTCTTCTCTGATTTGGTTCACGTGAAGTTAATCAGGATTGAAATTTAACCGGCTTTCGTGCAACTGGGCCTTTGTGAGGGAAATTTTTGCATTCCTCTGGGAATTAATCTCAATTTACTGTGATTAGATAGAACATTTCTGTATGAATGTTATTATATTTTTTTTTTCGAAATAAATATTCTATGCTTTTGCACATAAACCTTTAAATTACTGAGTAGCCCTGAGTAAGAAATTAGAATGAATAGAGACTTGAAGTAGATATTATGCTGTATTGGAAGATACAGGTAGAGTAGGATTTACTTCAAAGTCAAACTTCTAGCATACCTCATAAATAACATCAAAGCTTAAATCAAAACCTCATAAAATACAATTGAATCAATGCCGACAGTTTAAAGTGATTCTTACTGTAGGTTAAATGATATCATAGAGTGTATTCAAGTGCAAACCTAGTGTATAATTAGTATGAATAAACATTTATGACATTTGTAATATTTTATGACGGGAGATATTAATCGAAAATGAAACTGAAACCGTTATTGTCTGAGTTTAAATAATTAGGTGGGCGGATAACTTTAAAAGAGAATGTGAATGAACGGAGAAGGAGAGAGAATCGATAAATATTCATGGATAAATCGGAATTTAAAAGGAATTGGTCATTCAGGATACTGGTAGTAAATTGAAGTAGATGCGGAAGTAGGTTAAAGTAAATGGTGTAATTAGAGGATAAAATACTTTTGAAATATTATTACAAGTTTGTTGTACTCAGAATGAATAATGATAGCGTGCTTGAAGGATGTTTTAATAATGAGTATAGAGTGACTTAACAGTTTAGTACGGTTGAACTTAGCGTGAGTTTAATGAATAACTATGAATTGCATCAAGACCTAAGTAAGACCTTCCTTCAAATAGGTTTTGAAATTGTTTCAAATTACTCTGGTCTTGAATTGCTTCTGGACAAGCTAGGGTTAATTTTTCACTAATTATTTTTTTGGATTATATTGATGTCCATCGGTGAGGGTCTCAGTTCTTCTGGAGTTTACTACATCTACCACATAAGGTAAAAGGTTCTGTTTTATTATATTTCAAATAATTTAATAATGAATAATAATTGAAGTAATTTTATGTGACGTTTCCGATTGTATAGATGTTATGCTTAAAGGAATAAAAATCTATTCTTTGTTATAAAGGTGAAATGGTAGATTAGGGAGGTAAGGTTTTTGCTATTAAGTGGCAAATATCGGGGAACGAGCTTCGCTTTGGAGTACAAAGCATAAAACATTTATTACGAAAGAAGAAATTATAATAACATTCATACAGAAATGTTCTATCTAATCACAGTAAATTGAGATTAATTCCCAGAGGAATGCAAAAATTTCCCTCACAAAGGCCCAGTTGCTCAATAGCCGGTTAAATTTTAATCCTAATTAACTTCACGTGAACCAAATCAGAGACCATTTCAAAAAGATGGATCTATTGGAATTGATCAGGATTGAAAATAACCCGGCTTTTTTGCAACCGGCACTAAGTACCTGATTGAATTATTACAAAAGTTCAACAGCTGAATCATAATTTTGACACAGTCCCACACACATGAACTCGCTCACTCACTTCCATCACCAACAGACGACGAAATAATTATTAACAGCTGTTTTCTGTTTTTCCAAGGATGAATAATAATTATCCTTTTAATGTCCTTCTGCGAGTATTCTCAGGGATGAGGTCCAGTGCAATCGAATCTTTATATCATAAACCTACTATGATCTGAATTTTGTGAGAATCGTTAGAGCCGTTTTCGAGATCCGGTGAAATACAAACATATAAACAGAAGTTGCTTCTTTAATAGTATAGGATAATCTGAAAGTTTCTGTTCGATTATGGTTCAGAGGTGAAATGGTAGATTAGGGAGGTAAGGTTTTTGCCTTCAAGTGGCAATATGTTGATACTTTTAGAATTTTTACGATACTTTTGGACAATAAACAAAAAGAACGAAAGCGTTCACTATACAGCTGATTATATAGAAATATTGGGACACCGAGCTTCGTCCGTTATTTTTATTTATTGATAAACAGAACACAATATTCTCTAAGATGATCGTGATCATATTTTACAGCTTGCTATACGTCAATCAGCTTATGAATTTCGGGGATGCGGTATTTTGATTTTCCACAAAATCACTCGCTCGCTCACTTTTTACTATCCACAGACGACGAAAGTCTCAGCTGCTTCAGCCAAGGATGAATTATCCTATATACCATCTCATGTCAACGAATCACATTACTGTATTTTGATCGAGTCAATTGAAATTTCTAGATTTCTCGCGAGATACGGTAAGCTAATTGATTACACAGCTGATCTCCCACACAGGCACACGCATCTTCTGTTATCGACAGACGACGAAATCATGATCTGTTTTTCCAAGGATGAATTTTCCTTTTAATGTCGTTCAGCGAGTTTTCCCAGGGATGAGACCCAGTGCAATCGAATCTTTATATTATAAACCAACTATGTTCTGAATTTCGTGAGAATCGTTAGAGCCGTTTTCGAGATCCGTTGCACATAAATAACCAGATATAAAAATAACCATATATCAAAATATAAAAAGATATACAGAAATTGCTCGCTTAATATTATAGGATAGATGAACCGAAATACAGAATGGAATGAATGCTCTCATATGTAAAATGAAGCTCCGCCCACGATTGGCTTGTCTCGGCCAATGAGATTCGTTCAGCCAACTACCAATCCTATGTCTCTATTCACGGTATATATCCTATTCAATGCTTTGTGCTTTAGATTTAAGTTTACTGGAGAACGTGATGGTGTAACAACAAAAACTAGCTTCTAGCTTCTCTAATAGATAAGTGGTTACTGTATTAGAATGTCATTCTAATAGGGTTCTTTTTCCTGTTGATTTTCTCCCAATCATTGATTTGATTCTGTGCTTGTCTAAATAAATAAATAATGACATTTCAAGTATTTTTCTCCATTAATATTATTCTATTATCGGCAATTTGTAACACTTATATAAAGTCCAAACTCAAGCACATTTAGCTTTCAAGTTCTCTATTCTCTTCTATTTCCACAATTTGAGTTTTCAATTATGTATGTGGAAGATCTCAATGATACGATTCATTTTGGACTGTATTTGAACCGTAAGTATACAGTGTGATAATGGAAATGGCATCATTTTGCTTCAGATACTGTTGATGGTGATATATTGTGATGTCATATCCATAATGAAAACTCTATCCATATCTATCCATAATGAAAACTCTAGTTGATATTTTCATAACAATCTAGAGTTTACATTTTCGGCAACATTTTGGTTTAAGTTACGTAGCTTTCAGTTGAAATCCCCCTGTTCTATAACTTCCATCCATCGAATTTTTTCCACAAATACAAATTAAATCTATAAATAAATTCAAGCTGAATTTATTGAACAATCAGTTTTGTTCCGTTTTTCAACGTAGAGTACAACTAGTAGTTCTGTGAACAGTAGACCTCACGCAGTATTCTCATCCACAAGTACCTCATTGAAAGTATAAACCTTATGGAAATACAGCAATAGACAGACTGGCTTCTCCACACATCTGTGTAATCACTTATCAGCTGATTTATGATGAATAATTCTATAGTCTGATTTTTACTCTAATATTGGCGAATGAAGGAGGCTCCTTTTTCCTTTTATATTATCCTTGAAATGCAAAATTTCTAAAAACCTTGTATATACGTCGACGCGCATTAGAAAAAGGAACATACCTATCAAATTTCATGAAAATCTATTACCGCGTTTCGCCGTAAATGCGCAACATATAAACATTTAAACATTAAGAGAAATGCCAAACCGTCGACTTGAATCTTAGGCCTCACTTCGCTCGGTCAATTATCGGCAATTTGTATCACTTATATAAAGTCCAAACTCAAACACATTTAGCTTTCAAGTTTTCTATTCTCTCCTATTTCTAACAATTTGCATTTCTACTTTTCAGGTATGTGGAGATCTCAGTGGTACAAATTAATTCTAGGCTTTCTTTGAACTGTGAGTAACCAGTCATGGAAATAACATTATTTTGATTCAAGTTTCGTAGCTAGCTTTATGTCGAAAACCCTCTGTTTTATACGTTTCATACATTGAATATTTTTCACAAAATTCAAATGAAATCGATAAATAAATTCAAGCAGAATTAATTGAACATTAAATTTTGTTCTATTTTTTCAACGTAATCAGAGTACAATAAAAACAGAAACGATTCTTTAAAACAAACAGCGATAGTGCAAATTATGAAAAATGCCAGACTCGCGAATTCTGTTATCAGCCCAATTATAGTTATCATGAGTTACATAAATGGTTTTCGCCAAGTGTTGTTATCAGTTGTAATGGAATTAATTGAATTCAGTTGTTGGAGTTGAAACAACTAGTTTGCAGCTGTCTTTCTGTTCTGTAATTTATGCGCGCCAAAAGCATAATGGAAATTCACAATTAAAATTCACATTTTTATTGGGCTTAGCGATGATTTGTGGGAGATAAAATAAAAAAAGGAAATTCGTGTTGCTGATAAAATCTGATGAATTAATTCCGACACTGAAGAACTTGCAACAAGTAGCAGAACTTCTGTTTGAGAATTCAATGTGCTTGAAAAGTTCTATAGAGTAAAAGCTCTATTGCTAAGAAGTTCTGTTTTATAATTTAATATGCTAGAAGTTTTTTTGAGTAAAAGCTCTATAGAGCTAAGGTGTTTTATAGAGTGAAAGTACTCCATTATCGTTTTTTTCTTTTTTGAAAGTGTATGCTAATTTTTTGTTTGAAGTGTTTGCTAAATTTTTGTTTCTTCAGTTACTTTTTTCCTAGTTTTCTTAAATTGGAGTGCTTACTGAATGCTCGTTGCTAGCGCCCAAACTTTGTTTTGCTGGCAACGCCAATATTATATATTTTATTATTATTTAGTTTCAATAAAAGCTTCTGTATTTTTGTTAGTAAATTTCTAATGTATGAAACTGATTTTTTCCCAGGTTTTGTGAATTATTTATATGAATCTGACAATAAATTTGATTTGATTTGAAAAAAAGCCAAATAGTGGCGAATGTAATAACGGGAGAGACAAGCTAGACTTGACAGCATCTATTGATGGTAGATGTTTATCTATCATCTATGATCTACACAATTACATTTATGTATATCCTCTCACAAGTATCATAAAGGATTATTACCCGGATGAAACGCATCTAGAACTCGAAGAAACTCAATTGGAATGTGATATTTTTCAGTTCCAACCAAACCATTCACAACTTATGCTTTCATATTAGAATACACCCTAAATATGTAAGTCGATAGTTTGAAGACAGTTATGAGTTGGTATGAAGAAATTCTCAATATTAGTGTCTGAAGTTGAATTGGAAATAGCTTAATACTGCTGCATTCCATTTGTATTTTCACAGGTGTCGGGATTCTCTTTTTCTTTTCAAAAAATTATGCATTTCAATATTGAATATCTAAACTGGTGCATTCAATGTATTTTCACACATCTACCCATCTAGGATTTGATACCAAGTTTATGCATTTACCCAATATCCTCCCAATCCTATTCCCGAAACAAACCAATTAGCATTGTTTCATCATAGTGTTAGTTATTTTTATTGACTAATCCAACATTTTTCTCGACTATTTTCCATTATATCCATTCAGACTCTTTTCTGTCTGTATAGGGCTACTTCTAATATAAATAGAAAGAAAAATAAAAATCTCAATACCCTTTTTGAATTATTTTATTATTATTTTTGATAAAATATTTCAAAAGGGGTACTGAGATTTTTCTTTTTCTTTCTATTTAAATTATAATTTTTGTACAGTGTCTACTCACGATTTCACTTCTAATTTAAATTTGTCAATTTAGATAGTAGTATTCTAACGAGTAGAATAAGTAGATGGATTGATTTATCAATGACCTATGATGATTGATCTTAGATCAATCACTTGATGTATAGTGAGATTAAAATTCAAAACTCAAGTTGAATTTGAAAAACAGACACAAAATTCAAATTGCCTCCATTTCTGCAACCAATCCAATCTACCTATTCCTAGGTCATGTTAGAGACCCTGAAATTGATCAGGTGCAACCAGAAAAATTTGACACCAGACCTCAGCCAGCCAGGTCACTCGATATTATTATTATTTATTTGAAAATATACATATTTGAGGGCACCAGGAACTGAATCCTATTATTGCCCTCATAACGCACAATATCGGGGACTGAGCTTCGCTGTGGAGTACAAAAGCATAAAAAATTTATTACAAACGAAGAAATTATAATATCATTCATAGTTCATACACAAATGTACTATCTAATCACAGTAAATTGAAATCAATTTCCAGAGGAATGCAAAAATTTCCCTCTCAAAGATTCGGTTGCACAAAATTCAATCCTGATTAATTTCACGTGAACCAAATCAGAGAAGACTATTTCAAAAAGATGAATTAATCAGGATTGAAAATAACCCGGCTTTTTTGCAACCGGCACTAAGTACCTGATTGAATGATCACAAAAGTTCAACAGCTGAGTCATAATTTCGACACAGTTCCACACACATGAACTGCTCACTCACTCTCATCATCAACGGACGACGAAATATAATTATTATCAGCTGTTTTTCCAGGGATGGATAATAATTATCCTTTTAATGTCCTTCAGCGAGTTTTCACAGGGATGAGACCTAGTGCAATCGAATTTTTATATTATAAACGTACTATGTTCTGAATTTCGTGAGAATCGTTAGAGCCGTTTTCGAGATCCGGTGAAATACAAACATATAAACATCTAAACAGAAATTGCTCGTTCAATAGTATAGGATTGAGCATACAATTTGGAATACAATACATTAAAGTGAAAATAAAATAACTTAACTAAAATATTTATTATTTAATATTTCTAATTTGTTCGTATTTTTCCGATCTGGGCACCAATAAAATATTCAGAAAACAATCACTAACGTTCCCTTTCAGAGCAAGCCAATAGCAAACAAACAATCGTATCCAAACCTCTTGAGAGAACTATAAACGGAAAACGGAATCGTCGTGCTCTCTCTTGAGAAATTAGGCCTACCTACTACGTCATCAGCCGTCCATTTTTGATTCGAACTCTGTGGTGTAATTTTTCAAACAGTGAGCATTCCTTCATCAATGATACCCATTTAACCAATGCTGGTACCACAGATTAAATAAGTAAACTTTTATTCTAATATTTACTCACTTTTAATCTAAAGGTGAGTACAGATTTAGGCGCCGCGAACATGAACAATTCACTTTTAATCAGCTGATGCCAAGCTTTTTATAACTGTATCTTACCGTTTCTGTAAAAATACAGATATAGTCAGCTGACTAAAAGTGAATTGCTCATGTTCGCGGCGCGTATATCTGTACGCACCTTAATATTTACTTACTTCATCAAATTCTTCTTTATTCAAATTCAAATTCTTCTTTATTCAAAAAATAATTGAACAATCAAATGCATTCCAAAAATCAAATACAATATTGTTTCCTAATTTCTAATATGAGTTCCCTATAGGCTACCCTGTGTGGGGACACTTGAATATATATAATAAAATATTTATATACAAATTTAAATATTATGTCATGAAGAACATAATAATTGAATATGGTATTATATTGAAATAAATCAATATGTCAATATTTATAATTATTCTTGCACACATTGCTGACACTTTGAATGAAACTCCCTTTATCTTGTTGAACTCTTCACTTGCCAATTGCAATGTAAGTCTGCTCTGTGCTGGCTATAATTAGAATTCGTCAGCTATTGCACATTGCACTCACTTCAACAACTTTATCGTACGCAATTCCAATGCACTTGTAGCAAATTCAATAGAATCTGCTGCAATTTGGTTTGCATTCTTAGGAAGTCTATATCTGTATCTACTTGAATATAGTTATAGTGTTCATGTGGTTCCATATTCATCTGCTGTAGTTGAACGAATTGGCGCATTACAGAGGAGTCTGTTTCTGTACCGATCTGGCATCGTTGCGGATAGTGCTCTCTGCTTTGTCGAATGATGCAGAGCAAGAAAAGGATAACTCCATTGGCTTTGTCGAATGATAGACAAGGATAGCAACACCAATGTTGATCAAATACTGCCATTATAACGTGGACCCCTTCACTATATAACTGTATCAATCTGTGTATATATATACTGTGATTGTACATATCTGTACTGTATAGTTGATAATCATATCATGTTTTTGCATTAGCAATGTTGATTATGAGTCATAGTTGTAGGCCTACTACGCAGTTCTGCTTGTTTTTTTAGATTACAAAAATTGTTTGGAACATGCTTCTGAAATAGCAACTTGGTTACTAAACTCTTAGGGGCTACAAAAATAGAGTTGTTCTGGACTAGCAGGTAACCCGTGCTCCGCAAGGGTCTAATTATAAAACTTGACCTACTGAAATCTTCAAGAATTGAAAATAGGCCTATAACCATCCTCGGTGAATTAAACATCGAAATGTAAAGTTTCAAGTTAATCAGTCCAGTAATTGAGACGTGATGATGTGTCATTCGTGAATTTCCTGTTTCGTACGTTTATAAGCCGAACATAAAATTATTGTGTTTTTGTAGACGACTATATCAATCGCTCTAGTAAGGTCCACGTTATAATGGAATTGGAGAAAGATATGAGATACATTCAATATTGATAATTGCTGTTAATTATGTTTCTGTTTTGTTGAAAAACAAAACAGAAAACAAAACGATCTGGCAATATTGTTGAGCTAGGAAAGGATAGCGCTAGCTGCTGTGTCGAATGATGAACAAGGATAGCAACACCAACGTTATTCAAATGCTGTCATTATAACGTGGACCTCATTATAGATTGATGTTTATAAATAACCCACAATCTATATTATATAAAAGCGAAATGGCACTCACTCACTGACTGACTGACTAACTCACTCACTCACTTACTCGCAGAACTAAAAATCTACCGGACCAAAAACGTTCAAATTTGGTGGGCATGTTCAGTTGGCCCTTTAGAGGCGCACTAAGAAATCTTTTGGCAATATTTTAACTCTAAGGGTGGTTTTTAAGGGTTTTAAGTTCGTCTTTTAGCATGTATATTCTTCTTCTGAAATTTCCATATCATATGTTACTATAGAACTATAATCTAGATAGAGTACCTCTTCGAAACAGTTGTTAACTGGCAACTAAATTAATAATTTTGTCAGGTTGGCATTAAGTTGAGTTGACTTTGTTAGGTTGGCACCAAGTTGAAGATAGAAATGCATTTATTGCGGAAAAATTGATTGGGCACTGCTACTTCAATCAGAACTATTCCTGGGAATATTATATTATATTAGCCGTCAGGCTCGCTTCGCTCGCCATATCCGTTTAGCCAGACGTTTAGTCTGGACCCCCGACTGGATCGTCCTAACATATGATAATAATGCTCAAATAAAAAATGCAGGCGAGCGAAGCGAGCTTGCTGATCCCATTCTTGGACAATCCAGTCGGGGGTCCAGGGGGCGGACCCCCTGGCTAGACGGATATGGCGAGCGAAGCGAGCCTGACGGCTAGTGTTAATATAATTGTTTTATGATCTCAAGCATCTCTTTTAACGGAATTCCAATCAACCACTGAAACAAGGTTCATAATTTCTGTACAAGGAACCAAGTTAAAAAATATACAAGTTAAGTAAATAGCGTGACAAATAGTGTTGCCCAATTATGTACTCAACAACATTGACCTGAGGTTCTGAGTATCATTGGAATGGCGTTTATGTATTAATTAAAGTTGTCATAACATTGGCATGCGTTTGGGATTGGGATACTGATGAGTCACGTTGCAGATGAGGCTGAGTTTAATTACAGACCAGGGTTGGATTTGGATATTAGATTGGTTCAATTGGGAGGATCAGAATCATTCAGTCTGTAGCCAATTACAATTCAGGGCTCTTATAATCTGTCTGAGGGTCGTTTGTTTTTGGGGAAATGGGATGGTTGAAAATGAAATGATATTACAAAAACATGTTGTGTGATAATGTTCTAAATCGAATTCTGAAAGGATTAACTTTTGTGAATATTGTAAACTCATGGATCTTTTTTTTATAAAATTATTCTCTCAAACCTTTCATATTTTTGGGGAAGTTGAGATGGATGGAGATTAAATGATGTTACAAAAACATGTGTGATGGTGTTCTAAATGAGATTTTGAAACTATTAAGTTTTGTTAATATTGTAAACTCATGGATCTTTTTTTCAAAATTTTGTTTTCTCCAACCTTTCATATTTGTCATTATATGTGTCTCTGGTAATAAATATATCTTCTCCTGCATCTTATCTTCTTCTTCTTTTCTTCTTCTTCTTCTTCTTCTTCTTCTTCTTCTTCTCTTCTTCTCCTTTCCATTTCTCCATCATCATCTTCTTCTTCTTCTTCTTCTTCTTTTTCGTCTTCCTCTTCTTCTCCTTTCCATGTCTCCATCATCATCATCATCTGCTTCTTCTTCTTTTCTTCTTCTTCTTCTTCTTCTTCTTCTTCTTCTTCTTCTTCTTCTTCTTCTTCTTCTTCTTCTTCTTCTTCTTCTCCTTCTATGCATTCTGCTTCTGCATTCTTCTGCTTCTGCATTCTTCTGCTTCTGCATTCTTCTGCTTCTGCATTCTACTTCTCCTGCATTCTTCTTCTGCATTCTTCTTCTTTTTCTCCTGCATTCTTCTTCTTCTTCTTCTTCTTCTTCTTCTTCTTCTTCTTCTTCTTCTTCATCATGATCATCATCATCATCATCATCATGATCTTCTTCTACTTCTTTCTCTTCTTCCTCCACTGTTCTTTTCACAAATAAACTATCAAATCTCCTTTCTTCTTCTTCTTCTTCATCATCATCATCATCATGATCATCTTCTACTTCTTTCTCTTCTTCCTCCACTGTTCTTTTCACAAATAAACTATCAAATCTCCTTTCTTCTTCTTCTTCTTCTTCATCATCATCATCATCATCATCATCATGATCATCTTCTACTTCTTTCTCTTCCTCCTCCACTGTTCTTTTCTCAAATAAACTGTCAAATCTCCTTTCTTCTTCTTCTTCATCATCATCATCATCATGATCATCTTCTACTTCTTTCTCTTCTTCCTCCACTGTTCTTTTCTCAAATAAACTCCCAAATCTCTTTGCAATCTTTTCCTCTTGAGTTGTCACTCAAATTCCTCCTCTGTTCTCCATTCTCCATCTAATGGATAGTAGGCCTACACTCTCACAATACCATCCCAACCCAAATCGCCACGAGAGTATCTGTTCAAGGTCACACATGGTCGCAATCCCTCTCCCAGCGGTTAGATTCACTTTAAACTGTCAGCAATCCTCCTTGTATAACATCAATGCTGCCCATTTTACCAATGCTGACAGTGTTCGAAGTGAATCTCCCCAGGGGATTCCTATTCTTCTCTGTTTTGTCGTCTGCAAAACGTAAAAAAGCAGCAGTGGAAGGTCAATTTTTCATTCCAGCCCTGGTTTTTTTTGTCGCTTGTCGTAGCTGTCTATAAGTTTATTGCGGTCTTCCATTTCAAAGATTGATGGCTACAGCCCTTCAGCATAGGGTAGAGTGGTGAGGAGTTATTGGTTCTTCAGTTGTGCAGTTGTTTGTGTTTTAGTTTGGATTCAATAATCTATTAAAACAAACTTCACAAAAGTTTGTTGCTAAAGCCGTGTTCACACTGAACAAATGTTCGACAAACATGTTTGTTGAAACAGTTTGGGCAAATTTTATTACTTTCCTTGCCCTATTACCATAGGTAAGGATAGTATTGCTTTCCGAAAAAAACTAAGGTACCCCAATTCTATATTTCTATACGTTTCAAGGTCCCCTGAATCCAAAAAAGTGGTTTTTGGGTATTGGTCTGTATGTGTGTGTGTGTGTGTGTGGTGTGTGTGGTGTGTGTGTGTGTGGTGTGGTGTGTGGTGTGTGTGGGTGTGTTGGATGTATGAGTGTATGTGCGTCTGTGTACACGATATCTCATCTCCCAATTAACGGAATGATTTGAAATTTGGAACTCAAGGTCCTTACAATAGAAGGATCCGACACGAACAATTTCGACCGAATGCAATTCAAGATGGCGGCTAAAATGGCGAAGATGTTGTCAAAAACGGGGTTTTTTGCGATTTTCTCGAAAACGGCTCCAACGATTTTGATTAAATTTATACCTAAAATAGTCATTGATAAGCTCTATCAACTGCCACAAGTTCCATATCTGTAAAAATTTCAGGAGCCCCATCTATGCAAAGTTTGATTTTAGATTCTCAATTATAAGGCTTCAGATTCAATTAAAAACGAAAAAATTCTAGTGGAAAAGATTGAGCATGAAAATCTCTACAATTAATGTTCAGTAACATTTTCACCTAAAATTGAAAATGAGCTCGAAATTCGAGAAAATGTGATTATCCAATTGCAAACTGATGGCAACTGTTGATTCTATTAAATCATTCACTATGAAGAGATAGCAGACCTTGTGTGTGTCCAGCGTTATTGTCCAGTCACCAGCTGGCACAGATCTTTGAATAGTAGACTTGAGATGCGCGGGAACACTAGCGTCAGCTGATCAATTCTCATAATGGCAAGGAAAGTTGTGTGAGTGCGCCACACCAGATTTTTATGTTTGACGAACAATGTTTGCCCGTGGCCAGTGTGGACGCGTCACCAAACAAATATTGTAAGTGGGAGAACAGGTTTAATGTTTTACAGCTGTCAACACTGAAAATGTTTGGAAAAATAGTAATTTTTTGTTTGACAAACAATGATTGTCCAAACTTTTTAAAATGTTTGTCCCTGAGCTCCTCAACAAACATGTTTGCCGAACATGTATGTCGAACATTTGTTCAGTGTGGAGATGGCTTTATAAAGATCCATACGGACTTGAGCGCCATGAATACGTACATTTCACTTTTCATCAGCTGATGCTAAGCTTATTATATGTGGACATCAATGTTACTGTACAATAATACAGATATAATCAGCTGATGAAAAGTGATATGCGCGTGTTCGTGGCGATCAAGTCTGTACGCAGCTTTAGGAGGCTTACTTTCTTTTGTAAATTTATTATTTTTTTATTTTTATGGCTTTTATCGGCAGAGAGATCCTTTTGAATGTTCTTCCTTGCCGTATTACCCAATGTCATTTCCTATCAACACCCAAGTTTATAGGTTATGTCTTGGGTCCTTCGCATTTTTCTAAGTATCAATAAATCTGTGGTTTTTGACAATTTCTTAGTCTTTATCATTCAATTATCTATATCAGCTAGTGTTTTTATTGGTGGAGATTGGTTTCTCACTAAAAATTTGCACTTTCACTTCTTTTGTAAATGACACTGAATATCATACACCTGTTAGGAATATGTAGATGCATAAGAATATTAGGTGTAGGCCTACAGTATTGGGAAGGTCGAATCTGAGCTGATCCAAGTCGGAAGTCAAGTGGGATTTGAACGGGAAGTAGCTTATCAAATTGAGCACGTTGTCAAGTAGCAGTCAGCCTAATTATGAATTAGACACCGATCAAATTCGTTTTGAATAACAATCGGTGATTAAGAGTGACAGTGACTGATCAGATAGACTTGAATGACACTTGACCTTCCTGTCTCAAGTTTATGACCTTTGCTGGGTCTTTTTGGATGTAGCCTACTCGTATGCTGGTCCTTGCCACCTTGATATTCACTTTTTATTTATTCGGCTTTTGTGGGATGGAAGAGGTGAGATAATGGGGTTTTTGGAGTGTTTCAGCAGGGACAAACAAAATAGGATATTCTAAACAGTAGGTATACTAATAGTATCTCTTTAGATACTCTAAACAGTACTGTATCTTTATTCTTTGGCTTCAGTGAGTAGTTGATGATAGAGATATTTTTCGTTATATTTTATTCTTTATTTTACCTCTAAATGAGGTAACCTTGTGCTATCCCTCTCATAAATAAGAGTAAAATGAACACAAGAGGTATGGTTCATTCATACAACACCCGCCAAAGACAACAACTTGATACCCAACGTACAAGATTAACCAAAGTACAGAAGTCCCATCACGTCTTGGGAACAAAGGTCTACAATTATAGGTTGTCAGAGTCAATAGAAAATTATCCAGTATTATTGTTCAGCAAATCACTGTTTGATCTTCTGCGTGCAAACCCCCTTCTATTCTTTGAAGGAGTTTTTCACACATTCTTTATAATAAATTAAGTGTTATGAATATTTTATTGACGTTGCTGATGACTGTTTGGTCCGATAGCAAAAGAATTTAAACTATCTATCCCAAATGGAAAAGGTTACACATAGTTTGAAAAAGTCTTAAATCCACTTTGACGTATCAGAAACCCTTGTAATTTCTTCGTATTCAAATATTGCTGAAAGTATGGAGGGAATGTCACTATAGTGAGGGTTCACGTTATAATTTGAGTGGATAAGGGTAGAACAGTGTTGTCGATTATCTGCCTTGTCACTGCCTTCTATAGAGGATAGCTGATACTGGTATATCTGATGAAGTATTAACTGTTCACCCTTGTTGAAAATGATCAGTTATATTTTATTTGTCAAGACAATATAATTAAATAATACATTTTTTTAATAGAGATTAGATATTTGTTAATTAATCATATCCCCACATTGTTGAGAAACATTGCAGAGCTAGAAAAGGATAGCGGAATCTGCTTTTTCGATTGATAGACAAGGATAGCAACATCAATGTGAATCAAATACTGCCATTATAACGTGGACATCAGTTTAGTTCATTTTCAACTGCCAAAATAGGCCTGTGCGTGTTGTCGGGTAATTATCTTGAAGTTTGTGGGAATAAGGAAGTGTGGGTGGAAATGAGAAGGTCATATTGGGCAGAAGAAAGAGATGACGAAGAAGTAATGATGGTGAGTATAGAGTAAAAAAGGTGAAGGAGACTTTGTTGAAAAAGACTTGTAGTTCTGTGAACAGTAGACCTCGCGCACTTATAAACTACAGTCTCCTCTAATACTGTCCATCAGAGTAAATTCTGTCCTGTCCTGTCGTGTCGGCGAGATATCGGTGTATAAACGACTAATGGCTGTTTGCTATACAGGGTGAAAGATTTCGCCCGGAATTCTGTTCCTCTGGTGAAATACACCGATGCTAAA
>NC_052515.1:33608284-33654072 GCF_014356525.2 Nilaparvata lugens | reverse complement strand
CTGTGTGTTTTTCTGAGCTTTCCCACAGTAGTTTCATTGAGTCAAGCTTCCCAGGACTTGGCTGATTCGATCGAAAGCTGGTGTAATTCAAATTTATTATGTGTAAACTCTGATAAAGTTCAGAACTTGACTATCAGTTATAATAGAGGACTGACTATGAATGAGGAGAAAGAGGCAAAGTTTCTGGGCTTCACACTTGACACTTGCCTTAGTTGGTCCCAGCATATTGACATTGTTGCTAGCAAGCTGAATAGGGGTCTTCTTAATTAAAAACTGAGGTCATATGTCAGTTTGGATGTTTTAAAGGTGATTTATTATGCTCACCATCAATCTCATCTGTCATATGGCACCATACTTTGGGGTTCCAGCTTACAGTGGTAGACTTTTAGAATACAGAGAAAGGCTATCAGACTGATTTGTGGGCTTTCTAAGCGAGCACAGTGTGATGAGCATTTTAAAATTCTGGGAATATTGACTCTACCTTCAATATTGTTCAACAGAGCCTTATTTATGTTAAGGAGAATTTGGAGAAGTTTGTGGAGCAGGGGGTAGTTCATAGCCATAACACTAGAAATAGGGGTAATTTGACTACTTATCGGTATACCTATTCTAGTACACAAAAAACATTTCTATTTTTATCAATAAAATTGTTTAATTCACTTCCTGAAGATCTTAGAAATATGGAGAATGGAACTTTTAAAATTCATATGAAACGTTTCTTAGCAGCTAACCCTTTAAACAAGATTGAAGATTTTTATACATTAGCTAGGATATTCGGTTATAAGTGAAAATCAGGTGACATATTATCATAGGGTACTGATAGTGTAACTTACTGATGTAATATATTTTTTTTTGTATCATGTTGTATATTTGACACTTGTATTGTATCTGATGACCTCAGATATTGCTGCAATAAAAAAAAAAAAAAATAAAAAAAAAAAGTAAGTAATCAGGACACGGGAATCTTGAATAGAATGAATTTGATTACTTCGACAGAATCATACAATAGAATATGTGCTTTTAGAATTAAGTTTGTTTTTCGGTAATTCTTCAAAATTATATTTTTAATATGTGAATATTCCCTATTCTAGTTGTAATAATGTGCAATATTTCTTCTATGTTTAGTTTTGAAGCATCTAAATTTGAAAATCTACTTTGTAAAAATACTTGATGACTAAAAATGTTGTGAATATTGAAGAACTACAAGGCTTAACCTATTTCGGACTTTAAAATTTAATTTCAAAATAATTTATTTGCCAATTATACAGATAACAATAATTTGTCAAAGATGACTATGTGTTATCTAAATTTAGGAGAGGAATAGCACAAGGTTGCCTTATATTTCCTCTCCCTATCATTTTGATAATGTACTTATTGTTTAAATGAATGAAAATTAACATAATAAAATATACACAGAGTATAGTACTGCTACAGTAGGAAAATATTGACGTACCGTACGCTATAAATTGGAATTAACCACAAGAAGCTGTCCAAACTGAGTGCAAAGTTTTGTAGTGACTCGACATCATAGCTCTCTGTGATTCTGTTATCTGTTTTTCTGTATAGTGACTCACTACCTTATTTCAGATTATAGCAATCGCCGTTTAAAAGGCCACATAAACTGAATTTATGTTCATACCTTATAAAAAAAGGATTAACAAAAAAGATTCGCATTATAAAGTTGGCACCTGATTAGCATTGGTTTGCTACACTCACCTGTCATTGACAAAAACAGATAGCTCTATCCTTTTCCAATTCTGCACCGTTGCCACAAATCGCGAAGATATATAATAAACTACCAGAATATATCATATTGAATATGAAGATGTGTTATTGAATCATTAATGCCCGGTTGCAGAGTCGTTACATAAAATCAAACATAGCTATGTGAGACATAGTTTAAAATCACTGACATACTGTAAATGGTTGATCGTTGCACAGTTCGTTTGTAGAAGCCCATTTAGCTATATCTCAAATTAGCATCACACATGTCACACTGCAGCTCTATTCAATTTTTTCCGTACATGCTTCTATCCAACCAATGTCTTGGCATCGGGGAAAGTTTCAATCGATATCACTGTGAACAGACCTAAAAGACCTCACATAAAATTGATAAACAATATGGCGGCTCTTGACTTTTGGCAATATTTCTCACCATAGTTCTCACCATAGATTTGGAGGTTATAAACAACATAAAAAACATAAAGAGAGAGAAAATAATTTACTTATATACAGATGGTTTTTAGTAAACATCTTTCAAAAAAAGCTATCACAACGGTTGAGTTCAAAGCCACTGATCGGTGAGTAAACGATGAGATCGGTGAGTGAACGTGGCTCTGAACGAACCACTGTTTGGTCGTTGAACGATGCATAGACTCACATGCAGCGCTACTGTACTTGCAATTGAAATCGGCCATTGAGGAGGACAACCAGGAAGACTATGACATACTAAAGATCTTGAAGATTTTTGTGATTTATATTTCAACTAATGAAAAAAATATCCGGTTCGTTCACTGATCAGTTAATCGTACTTTCCACTGATGGAAAAGAATGTAAATACAGTAGCTGAACTTAAACAGACATGGCTGAATACGTGGTTGTTTACAAATAATAACTCCATTATAATGTATTTGGGAGCAGAGAAATGCATGATTACATGAATTCAATAACATTAAAAATATTTTACAAAGCATTTAAAACAACTCCAATCACCTGATGGTTTTCCATTTTGATTGATTACAATGAAATAGGTTAAGTTCTAGTTTTGTTTACAAAATATGATCTACAGGGGAAACATCTGTCAGTCATGACTCATGAGCAACCGTTCAGCCACAGAATACACACAAAATGGAAGGTATCAATCTAACCAAGATTTTAGTTAACCACGACACATGACTGCATCATCTTGTTAGAAATTAAAACTACTGCTGAATTACAATGCTACACTTTATTTCAAGATGGCGGATTATGGCATCAGACGTTCCAATCTGTGGTTCATCTGTGATCAGGTTTTTTACTGAACGTAAAAAAAACCCGATGGGATTGATCCGTGGCTTTGAACTCAACCAACCTCTAAAATGCATTTGGCGGAAGTAGATATTGGATTTAACAGCACGACTCCGGGCCCATAACTTAACTGACCGTTTTTAGATATTGGATACATAAATAAGTTCTTTCTGACGACCGTGCAACAAAATCATGTGTCTAATTGGGCGTTTTTAGTTTTATGGGAGCCATAGTTTACTTTTAAATCTGGGCAACGGAAAGTTAATTTATGGCTTCGTAAATGAGTTAACTGCCTGTTTTTAACTTTATGTGACGACTCTGCAACCGGGCATCAGAGATATATTTCTTGATGAATCTAGAATATTAAAAATATAATTGATCATTGTTGGCAACAATGAAAAATTAATACAATATCATTATATAGGTACCTAGATGACAAGAATCACACACAGCTATCTACTATAGAAGGAGGTGGAAAACTAAAATTGACAACCTTGGTTGACCTCATTCACAACTATCTACTGTAGGAGATGAGAAAATAAAAATGACAACCATGCCGACCTATCTTTTCGTAAAACGTTATAACGAGAATCTCACTACAGGTGTACTGTAACTATTCTAGGTGACATCCGAACCACCTACCTGTATCTGCTCAGCATTCTCAGCCGACATACTAGTAGGGGGTGTAGTACCCCTGGACTCAGTGTCGCCCTCATTTCCGCTCTGCGACAGATCTGTCTGACTGCCGCAGCTGATTTGTCGCTGACGGCCGCTGAACGGCAACAGCGCTAGCGGCGAGCTAGTGGCGCTACTCGAAGCAGTAGCCGCGCTACAAAGCGACGATGCAGTAGTAGTAGTGTTGGCGCTATGCTTGGTGAAGCGCGGCGTAGGAGTGAGCTTGTTGTTGGAGTCTAGCGAGTAGCAGCGTTTGCGCATCATGAGTCCGTTGCTGTTGAACTGGATCTGGGGACTGCTGCCTGATGGGTGGAGGGTTACTGGGCTCTGGCTGTCCAGTCTACGACATAAAATCAAGCTACGTTATTCCTATTCCATTCACAAAATTCAGTACAATTATACAACACATATATACAGTGCAAACTATGAAACACAAAAATTGGGTAGTCAATCAAATCAAATAATTCTCTTCAATGTTGTTTTTCATCACGAACTGCTTATTATTAAATCACTTTTTGCTATTAAAAAAATCTGGTGTGGTACACTCACACAACTTTCCTTGCCGTTATGAAAATTGATTACCTGACGCTAGTATGCACGCGCATCTCAAGTCTACTTATAAACGAAGATCTGAGCCAGCTGGTGACAGGACAATAACGCTAGAGACACTAGGTCTGCTATCTCTTCATAGTGAATGATTTAATAGAATCAACAGTTGCCAACAGTTTGCAATTGAATAATCACATTTTCTCGAATTTCGAGCTTATTTTCAATTTTAGGTGAAAATGTTACTTAACATTAACATCAACGTTAACATTAATTGTGTTTTCATGCTCAATCGTTTCCACTTGAAATTTTATGTTTAAATTATATCTGAAGCCTGATAATTGGGAATCTACAATCAAACTTTGCATGGATGGGGCGGAGCTCCTGAAATTTTTACAGATATGGGACTTTAGCAGTTGATAGTTACTTCTTTATAAGTATTAAGTATTTGTTTATTCATTATTGTTATCTTTATAATAGGCAAATAAATAAAAAATAAAATGAAAATTGGCAAATAAAATGATAGAGCTTATCAATGTCTATTTTTGGTATAAATTTGATCAAAAACGTTGGGCCGTTTTCGAGAAAATCGCGAAAAACCCAGTTTTGACAAAATTTTAGCCGCCATCTTGAATTGCATTTGATCAAAATTGTTCGTGTCGTATCCTTATATTGTAAGGACGTTAAGTTCCATATTTCAAGTCATTCATTTCAAGTCAAATTGGGAGATGAGATATCGTGTACACAGAACACACATACACTCATACACACACATACAGACCAATACCCAAAAACTACTTTTCTGGACTCAGGGGACCTTGAAACGTATAGAAACTTGGAAATTGGGGTACCTTAATTTTTTTTCGGAAAGCAATACTTTCCTTATCTAAGGTAATAGGGCAAGGAAAGTAAAAGTGGCCTCAAGACGTCACAATAATTAATTGGATATCACTTTATCATATAATATGTAGTATTCTTAAGTTTTGTTTTTTCCAAGCTTTTGCGATTTTTGTAAATTACTGTAATACTTTCTTCAACATTATAGAATTTGAATTGTATATTAAGTACTTGAAGCAGAATAAGTGAACTACAACTCACTGCCAACACACAAGGTTTGTTATGTTGGCAGTGCCAAATATTACATTGATAATATTGTTGTACTCAAGTTAAAATCAATGTCTATTATTGTATTATATACTCTTGTAATTAATATTGTACAAATATGTATTTATAATTTTGGCAATAAATTCAATTCAATTCAAAAAAAAAAATCAATTGAAATGAAAAAATTCTTTATTAAGCGGAGTTAGGACTTAAGTCCTCTGTACCACTCAACCTCGAAAATGTTTTTCCAAACATAAAGAGCTAATTTTTGTGCTGTATCCTGTACAATACCCACATAATATCAACTTATACCCTGCCAAAATTAATAATTAAAGAACGAATAAACTTGAATGCTGACCTGTCCCTAGTCCGCCTAGCTCTGATATCCAGCGCGGAGAGACTGTTGTGGCGTGCAAAGTGCGTAGGAGTTGTGGGCGGTGAGGAGCCCCCTCGGGAGCCGTGGTACTCGGGCGGCGTGAATGGCACTTCCTGCTTCACATTGGCCACGTTGCCAAGCAACAGGTCCTGGGCCTCACTGGGCAGCATGAACCAGCGCAGTGCCGATGTGCGCTCGTCAAACATCACACACTGGTCGGCTAGTGGGTAGCGTTGCGCCATCTTTAACAACAAAACAAACATTTATACTAGTAGTTCTGTGAACGGTAGACCTCGCGCAGTTATAAAAACCACAGCCTCCTCTAATACTGTCCATCAGAGTTAATTATGTCCTGTCCAGACGTGTCGGCGAGATATCGGTGTGTAAACCTTAGACCAGTTATAGAATAGACACGGCCCATTGTATATTCATACTGAAAGTCGATGAAGCCAACATCTACTGCCAAATCCACCCATCTTGACGTCACAACAGTGACGTCACGCATCGTATAGTAATTATAGAAAACTTTTTTGAGTTTGTTGTGTTTAACTTACATTGTTGTTAACATAGCTTTTTTCCATAGCAGATTGTTATTTATTTATGTAATTATTATTTATGAAAATAGTAATCTCCTGCGCAGCATTTAATTGTACTGAAATTTTTAGGAAAAAAAGTGGAATATCTTTTCATGCGTAAGTTGAAATTTATACACATAAATATTGTGAGATGTAACTGTAATATTATCCTTGGTTATGATGTAAGTGAACTCATTGCAGCATGACAATAAATTAGTTTTGTAGGCTACCGTACCTTATTATTTTCAAAACACATTATAACTTTGAAGCCGATATGACATAACACATCATAACTTAACCGATATTGTTTTTTCCTGTAGATGGAAATAACCTAAAAACACCATGAATCTGAAATAGACACAATCTGAAAGTTTTCCATACGATGCGTGACGTCACTGTAGTGACGTCAAGATGGGTGGATTTGGCAGTAGATGTTGGCTTCAGAGGCTAGACTTCCCAGCGTGTCTATGCTATAACTGGTCTAAGGTGTAAACAACTAATGGCTGTTTGGGTTGTTGTATCAACAATGTTAATAATTTGTTGTAAACAGCTATGCTACTATCATCAAAAGCTTACAGAGTTGAAAGCAGAGAAAAGTCGGGAGAAAAATAGTATGTTACTTCGAGTTGCATGCCTCATTGAATGCAATTAATACTCCACACGACAGCTGATTTTTTACCAAGTTACATCGAGATATTAAATGCATGCACAGTATATAGAAAAAGACGGTAGCCTTACTTTGTTTTTATAGTGAAAGGTTAGAATGTGCTACTCACATAAGCGCTGAGTATGCAAGTAATATCTAAGCTTAATAAATGAGTCTACAGATAGATTTAAAATGAAACTTTTCAACTGGTTAGTGAAAACACCAATGTATTCTATACAAGAGTTCTTGGATTCCGATATGATTATTGATGTTTGATTCCTTGTTGCTTAAAGCTTTTCTTTCTTGTTTTAACATTTTGACAGGGCCTTGTTTGTACTGTTGTTTGTATAATGATGAATATTTGAATTCTTCTGGGCTTACTTTAGATGTAGTTATGTTTATGTGTTTATATATGTAAGTTAAAGTTTATCAATAAATAAATTACTTTTTAAAAAAACAATTTTATTCATTACAAAACATTACAAGTTTAACATGAGGTCCGTTCGCTATGTGCGCTAGCAAGGAACTGAGCTCTGAATACAATGTTGTCTTCCACTATGACTATGCTGACTAAACAAGTTAACTGTGATTCTATGCAGTTTTCACTCATATAACTCCTCCATCCCTAAAGAGAACATCAGGGGGTGGATGAGCTGCAAGAACGGGTTGCACATTTTTAAAGAATTCTTTATAAACAATTATGATAATAATTACTAGAAGTACGATATACAGTAGAGAAGTCCATAGACTAATGCTTGTCGTAAAATTACTTTCTTCCCTATGGGGTGTACTTATTGACATCAATCGGATTAAAATTAAGATGTTCTAAATTAATTGTGAATTCTGGTTCCTGGTCTTCTTCATAGTATTAATAACGTTGTCTAGGTTCAATAACTTAGGTCTATACTTCGATTCAGACAAATGATTAAGTTTTTTACCATTATAATAAAATGTATTGTTGTTGCTATTGATTAAATAAACTCCTTTTACAGACTTTGTTATCATTTCTGATTGCTTGTCAATTTTTATAGTTTCCTCATTTGGAAAGATACACAAGTAGCTATTCAATTCTGGAATCCATTTGACAATACTATTATCTATTTTCATCTTACTATATTTACAATTTGATGTAGTTCCTGATTCAATAATTTCTTTTTCGCAATTTAGTTTGTCATGATACAGATTTTCTATAGAACAAATGAAAATTGAATTTGTTTTTTAGTACATTCACTAGTCAGACCTTCAATTGATATTTCTTGTGTAGACGGGGATCTCGTCTGTTGTCCTTATCACGTGCTTGATTTGATTAGTGAAGGAAAGTTTTTCTCCTTCAACATAAAATATATCTTTATAATCTCTTATCAATTTTGTAATCTCAGATTTCTCTTCATTGTTCATGTGGTCTGTCCTAATTTTATTGAGGTCCAATGTAGGTTTACTGTGGTTAATCATGTTGAAATTTGGATGGTTTAGTTTGGATTCAAAGTTTTCGGGTGATACACATTGATAGTTCTCGATAGGTTCAATTTTGATTGGTTGAATGAAGTTGAGAGTTTTATTTTCTGTAGTGGGATTCGTAATTGTACACAAGGCACGACCGTCTGTCACTTTAACTAGTGACTCAGGAATTTCTAAGCCTTTGATGTTCTGTAATGTAATACACCATCACCATTCACAATGCCATTGACCTTCATGTAAACAATACGCGATGTTCTGGCTTCAATGAGATGACTTTCTATTACCTTTTCATTTGCCTTCTCTCTCTGATCTAGATTGTAATAGAAAATAGGTAATTTTTTCCCACGCAATATTATTACATTATTTACAAAGTCACACGAGCATTCCAATTTCTTAATGTTATCTAAGCCTAACAACAGATCAAATTTGTCATGAAAATCAAATAAATGGAATTTCAATTTTTGTTTTCCTAAAATTTGGATGTCACAACTGAAGTTTTCTTTTGAAGTTCCGTGAACTGTGGTTACTTCGAAGGGATCTTTTACTACCGTTTCTTTGTAGAGTCTTGTCCGAGAAATGGTTTAATAAAAGATTTGTACTTGCGGAATCGATTAGTATTTTCAAGTTTGTTTTGGGGTCATAAAAATACGGTAGCTCATTATCGGTGTCTCGGAGATTCATTATGGAGAATCGTTTTTAGGCTGTGTGGCCTAAAAAATGGTTTTCCTCAGATTGTTCAATTCATTGAACTTTTGTTCGTCAAAATAAATTTGACTGTTCTGCTGATTTTCAAGCGATAGATTTTGGAATTCGGGTATTTCTTCGAAACTGTTTGTAGCTTCGTCTACTTGATTTGTTGCTGGATGTTGTTGCTAGTCATTTGAAATAGACGTGGATTTTTCTTGGCTGGTCCGTCATATGTGTTTCGAGTGGAAATACTCATTGGGGTAGGCTGATACTGTTGTTGTTGTGGTGGTGGTTTAGGGTGTTGATACTGTTGTTGATACTGTTGTGGTTGTCGAAATTGTCTGTTTGGAAATTGTCGGGGTTGAAACTGGTGTTGATTGTGTTGGAATTGACGGGGTTGAAATTGATTTGGGTTTCCTTGGAAGTTTCTTTTGATTGGCGGGTTGCCTGACAGTTCATTGAAAACAGGGGTTCTTTTTTGTTGGTAGTAACTTGCTAAGCTTGGTTTTTGGTGATTTTGTGTTTGAGTTGATGTCATTTTAAATTGAAAATCGTTACACAACATGTTGAGTGCTTGTTCAAGAGAGCTTGGGTTTTTCGTTCTCATTAGGGAACCGACGGGTTCACGTAACCCTCTAAGAAGTACTCTTAATGCTAATTTCGATACATACTGGCAAAGAACATTGGAGGCATGCGGTTCTTTGTTAACAAAATAAGCGATTTGAAGATTCAAAAGTTTTTGGATTCTCTGATAGAAGTTGAAAGGTGTTTCGCCAGTTCTTGTTTTAATTCACTCAATTCTAGATTCAACGTGAAACAGTCCCTTTGTCTAGATAACTAGTTAGCAATACGTTTTTTACGTCAGGCCAATCATAGCTACCTGAACTATCACTACTTCATTAGCTTGTCCTTTGATTTTAGATAGAATTGTTGAATACAAATACTCATTTTGAAAATCATCTGGGTTACTTTTTTACATAAAACTTAGCTACTAACTTATCTACAATGGTTATGAATCTATTCAACGTGTTGGTTCTCCAAAGAACTCAGGAATCATGTCAAGATACTCTTCTTGAGAACAGGAGTAGTACCTGCTGGTACACAAGATCCTGCTGCTGGCAATTTAGGGGCAGGTGGTGCTGGTGGATCATTTTTAATAATGAATATGTGGGTCAAAATGTCACAATAATAAATAGTTCAAAAGATAAATAATTGTTTCTACTCACAAGATAAATCCAACATTGCACTATGATTTCTTAACACTATTTCACTGATGACAATATGCACTTGACACAAATGAAGTTCTCTGTGGCAATATTCACTTGACACAAATGATGTTCGCGACGACTTCTCAACGGTGAAAACCGACGAATTATTTCAATGTTTGGAAATTATTTTCACTAAATTTCACGAATTGACTAATTCTGAAGCCGTCCTACCGACTGCGCCAGTTAAAGTTTATCAATAAATAAATTACTTTTTAAAAAAACAATTTTATTCATTACAAAACATTACAAGTTTAACATGAGGTCCGTTCGCTATGTGCGCTAGCAAGGAACTGAGCTCTGAATACAATGTTGTCTTCCACTATGACTATGCTGACTAAACAAGTTAACTGTGATTCTATGCAGTTTTCACTCATATAACTTGTATATCGTATATACTTTCAATAACATTAACTTATAACCTTCTGACTTGCATAATGTTAGTATAGTTTTGACTTTGTCTATTGCCAATGTTGCTTAATGACAATAAAAATTTATTTATTTATTTATTATTTATTTATAGACACCGCTTGTGTTTGGTCGTCTGCTCTGTTCTCTATCTCTATCCATGAATTGAGTTTTAGGTTAGTTGAGTTCTGAATTTTGAAATAATAGCGTGAAAAAATGTCATCTATATAATAATCTTCAGCCTAATATTAAAATCTCAATAGCCTTCTTAAAATCGTCTACACTCTCATCTTCTTAAATGCCAATTTCCTATTCTGTGATGGCTATGTTTATATCCGATAGGTATCTTTTGTAGGAATAATGGTGATATGTATCTTGGTTGAATCTAAAGAGTTTTTCGCCCCACTTGGATGTAATGAGCTGGTTTTCATGCGTCATAAGGAGGCCGAAAATGATTGTTTTCCGACCAGGCCGGTAAAATTTTTACGGCCCTAGGGCTGTAAAATAACCTTGAAGTCAGCTGATTCTGATTTGATGTGAACGTGTTTACAAAATGGTTTATGAAACGGAATCAGTTTATGCTTATAGAATTGAATAAGTATTCTGCAATAAGATACTATCATTTTATTTGGATGAATGAAATAAAGATAAGATATATATTATGAACTATTCAAATTCAATTTTCAGAGTAGGATAGAACTTCTAACCTAAACTTCCGAAGTCAACGACAACAAGCATTGTTGACGTTGACATTCAGATTTGTCAAATTTCAAGTGTGCTAAAACAGCTGATAAAAAAACTTTTCATTACTTGTGTTTATTATTCAAGAATCAAAACATTTACAATAATATCATCTTATTGTTATTTGGAAGAATACAAACTCAACCTCTTATATAATTGAACATAATCTTTTAGGTTATTTAGACAAATCAGAATAAAAAATAAACATCCTTGGATAATTTCCTGATATTCAGATTACCTCAGATTTGCTAGAGCTATGACCTTCCTGTTTTGCTTTCGGAAGTGTCTAATAAACAATTATTCTCATATTTATTTATTGTTTATTTTTCTGTGTGGCGAAAAATAACGTTCTCACCATGGGCAAAAATGTTTTTCCGGCTCTCAATCTTTTCTAGTCCTCGGCCTACGGCCTCGGACTTTAAAACCGATTTCGAGCCGGAAAAGTCTCATTTTCGGCCCTAGGTGCGAAATATACTATTATAGTTCTCAACTATTGGTTGTGATCGTAATCTGGTATAGTTTACTCTTCCTCAAACGAATTAGTTGAGCAATTTCACTATGAGCAAAAGGTGAAAAGCTGCTCTAGACTAGACTCACCTTTTTTGAAGCATTTGCTTCAAAAGTTGAGCAAATTCTCTAGTTTATTCATACAATTTTGAGTATAAGCTTTTACTTTTGAAGAAAAGGTTCTGCTCACGTTTATTCATAGAAAATGAAGCATATGCTCCATATTTTAGAAGTGTAAGCAAATGCTCAACTTTGTTCATATGGCCCATTGAGTCTTGTTCCAAAATTAACATCTATAGAACGAACTTGTTGAGGCAAGATCAAATCTGCTCAGTTATATATCATTCAAGAGATCATAATCTGCTCAGTTATATATCATTCAAGAGATCATAAACTAATAAAACAGATGTGAATGTCGGTATATTTCTTTATCAGTACATGAACAAACGTGGCTTTACCTTGCGAGCTTTGTTGAAAATATTCCTGGCAGTGTGCAGACAGTCGTTGTGGTCGATGGGGCAGGCGGCCACTCCTGATATGCGTCTCTCGTGAACACTCATCTTGCCATCAACGTACCTGATAGAACCCAGCCATTTGCGGTCTTTGAACACCTGCAACCACAATACAAACACCATAAGATAATAGAAGAAATTGTATAAACAAGGGAAATAATTTTTAAGGAAACAAAAATAAAGTCGGTGAATGTAGTAGAATATTGAATACTGTGTTATGAAGAAAGGTGAAGGAAAGAAAGGGACCGTAACAGGTTATTCAATAAACTTTACTTTACTTTACTTTTCTTGTTCGTCACAATTACTGAACTGCATTAAGGGAGCAACGATCCAGCAGTATATGACACGTCAAAGTTTAATCTAATATCTACCATCCCTCCTATTTCAACACAACAGATCCCACATAACATACATCAATCAAACACTATTCAACAAGGAAGTCTGCTAACCTGTACGGACACAATACAATAAGGAATTCCCTGAGTGTTTTTTTGAACTCCTTCAAGCCATCAAACTCTAGTCCCTGGTATTGGAATGAAGAGATTGTGATATAGCTTTCATTTCTCCACTCCATTTCCTATTATCAATTGACCGTCTATGGAAGAGATGTGTGGATTTGTCAATGAAGTTCCTGATTCAGAGGAAACGCATGTTTTTCGAACAGCCAGTACTCGTCAACGGAAGAGGGTATTGCCCTGGAACGAATGTTGGCAGACAACCCATACTATGCCATTTCAGTTGCTATGAGCGTTGGAACGTACAACATCGTTTGTTCGCTGTTAAGCAGTTTTTTTTAGAAACGATGAATCTGTAGTCACAGTGCAACGCTTTTTCGTCAATATTTTAGAGTTGAGGGTCGAGGTGCTGTGTAGAACGAGTCAGATGGCAGTTGTTACTAGTCCTAGACGATCGACTCGACGACACTAACTCGGTCTACATTTTCAGGAGTACGAACTGAACGGGAAAGACCAGACGGTTTCTTTTTCATCACAGAACTAATACTCCTAAACGCTGCAACCCATCGGAGTACAGTATTTCGATCGGGCTTTGCACCTCGACCCTCAACTCTAAAATATTGACGAAAAAACGTTGCACTGTGATTACACATTCATTGTTTCTAAAAAAAAAAACTGCTTAACAGTAAACACACGATGTTGTACGTTCCAACGCTCATAGCAACTGAAATGGCATAGTATGGGTCGTCTGCCAACATTCGTTCCAGGACAATACCCTCTGTTACCCTTGACGAGTACTGGCTGTTCGAAAAACATGCGTTTCCTCTGCACAACTCAGTATAACGGTACATGTATTATGTGAAGGTTTGTTTACCTTTCCATACGTAGCTCATGAGTTCTAAACTCCTCAGCCGTGTAGACACATATCTCCAGTAACTCTCTCTGATATCTGAATTTTTCCCTCTAGAGTTCCCTGAGTCATGAAAGAAGAACTCTTACACCTCGCCCATACTGAGTGCTATGACGGACGTCGACACAAGTTCTATAATAAGTCCTCACCAGTGTGATATATCGATGTTTCTTACTTATTTGGCAACATTCCAATTTAGGCCGGTTACAGAGCTCGACCGACCGTCAGTGCGTACGTCAGTCGCGCTTGTCTTTTCCATAGAGATTCCATGTATCCGTACAGAGCAGGACTGACGGCACGCACGCGCACGGTCAGGACCATGCGTTTTATACAGCGTACGAATACCATCGATCGAGCTCGTGCGCATCCGTTCCATCGGTAGACTGGCGCGCTATTGAAACAAATATAATCTTTCAGAGCTGTACTGATCAGTAGCCAGATCGCAACATAACCAATGTGCTGACACCTCTGCCCGACAATCAGCTGATATTGAATTGAATAGCATAATGAATGAATGCAATTAATAGTGTCATATTTGAATTCAGATTTTTTCTATATCTACAATCATTTCTAAATTTTTTATTGAAAAAATCATATATTATTAATATTATCTACATTTATTTGATCCGTAGCTTAAAGTGACTGCAAGTATTCCCAATGGTGATACAAGCTCGAAATAACTCATCAAAATTTCTGATGGAGATTCTGAGGTAGTTGAAAAATGTATATTCACCCCAAGCAATGATGTATGGTACAAAATTCCCTTTGTAATGCTCTTTGGGCGACCATCGGGTGAACTTGATATCTAACGTCTTTTAATCTTTCGTTTACGAAGCTGCAATTAAACAATCTGTAAAGGCGTCCATTTTGTGAGTCAGAAAAACTGATGTATGGTCAGGATGGTGCATACGCACTGACGGTCGGTCGAGCTCTGTAACCGGCCTTAAGGTTAGGCTATGTACGAGGCTGTGTCACATTTTCAAAGATTCACAGTTGAAAAGTGATTAGTTTTGCATTGAAAACAAGTGAACAAGTGTTTCACAAGTAGTTCTTCACCTCCAGCCGTATTTTACAGATAGTTGATATAAATAAATAATAAATAAATAAATGTTTATTTCCCAAAAAAACTAAAACTACAACATCAATTACACAAAATATTAGACAAATTACAATATTACATACAATAGTTTGTTACAAAAATTCTTATAATGTGTCCTCTACTTGTTTAGTTTTTTCCGTGTGGAAATTGACCTACTCCACTATGTCGTACCATGTTCTAGATTTTAAATAAATATAAATATTTATTTATTCTAAATAGGTATAGATATTTAGAATAATAATTATTGTTTTTTTCTGATTGTCACATCTTCGTACTGTTTTCTGTGTTTTGGTGGAATAAATTGAATTGAATTGACTTCGACTGACCGAATTGGTATGATGCCGCCATTCTCCAGTCTCGGGATTGAGTATATACTGAGGCAGCAGCTTCCATGCCTCGGTGGCGACCATCTTGATAGCCTCGAGCACATAGCTGACTTCGGCGTCACTCATAAAGTAGGGCAGTGAGATGCGAGTGAAGCCAGGTCGCAGCATCTCAAACGCTGAGTGCTCCTCGCGGCGACGCAGCTGACGGCGGTCTAGACGGCTAAAAATTTGGGTTCAATTTATTAAAAAATGCACACAAAAATACAGTTAACAGCAAACACAGATAGACAACAATAAAATCACACAATACAATAGAATATATGGAGTTGAAAGACAATTTATGATGATCGAAGACGGTACATTTTTTCGTAGAAAAAAGGAGAAATCCCATGGAATAGTTCAATCATGTTCCAAATGTAAAGCCGTTTTTTTGTTAACTCAAGCCGACTAGACGGCTAAAAATTTGGGTTCAATTTATTAAGAAATACACACAAAAATACAGTTAACAACAAACACAGATAGACAACAATGAAATCACACAAATACAATAGAAAATATGGAGTTGAAAAACAATTTATGATAATCGAAGACGGTACATTTTGTCAAAGAAAAAATTATATATCCCATGGAATAGTTCAATCATTCTCCAAATGTGAAGCCGTTTTTTTTTTAACTCAAGCCGATTACTGTCTATTATTACTGTTTTGTTGAGGTTTTGATTTGATTAAATTTTCTTCCTGGAGATGGACTATTTGTCAAGAAGGACTATTTGTCAAAAAATAAAATAATACAAATAAACATATGTATAGGTATATTAAGAACATCACATTCTACAATGTACATTACAATTTAACCCTCCCCAAAAGCCTCATTCTCCATCCATAAATTCTTGAATACTGTAGTAAACCCCGTTTGCTAAATACTTTTTCAATAGCTTTTTGAAAATATCCTTATTCTCATTTTCTCTCAAAGCTAACGGCAGTTTACTCATAAATTTGATACCCATATAAGAAGGCTTTTTCTCATACTGAGCTGTCCTGTGGTATTGTGCAGAAAATTTACTCTTATTCCTTGTGTCATAATTATGTATGTCCCAGTTTCTTATAAATTCTTTATCCCTTATATACATAATCACTTCGAAAATGTACAGTGCAGGCACAGTTAGTAGTCCTAGATCTTTAAAATACTCTCTGCAGGACTCTAATGGCTTAAGACCTTTTATTGCTCTCACAGCTCTCTTTTGCATTCTAAAAATTCTATCTAAATTTTTGAGACTGGAGCCTCCCCATACCAATTGCATACCGAATATGCGACATTATAAGGGCATGATGAGAGTGTAAGAACGACACATTGGCCCATATGAATAAAACCAGAGCAAATGCTTGAGCAAGAGCATGGAGCATAAGGTTTTGCTCATGAGCAAGAGCATGGAGCATAAGGTTTTGCTCATGAGCAAGTAAGGTGCACCGCTTGTGTTTGCGTCATCTGCTCTGTTTTCTATTTATGAATAGAGTTTTAGGTTAGTTGAGTTTAGAATTTTGAAATAATAGCGTGAAAAAATGTCATCTCTATAATAATCTTCAGCATATTCTTATAATATCAATAGCCTTTTTATAATCGTCTACACTCTCATCTTCTTAAATGCCTACTTCCTATCTTTGTGATGGCTATCTTTATAACAGGTCTATTCATCTTTTGTATTTATTCTTTTGTAGGGATAAATGGTGATATATATCATGGTTGAATCTAAAAAGAGTTTTATAGTTCTCAACTATTGGTTGTGATCGTATCTGGTATAGTTTCCTCTTCCTCATACGGATTAGTTGAGCCATTTTACTATGAGCAAAAGGTGATAAGCTGCCCTAGACTAGACTCACCTTTTTTGAAGCATTTGCTTCAAAAGTTGAGCAAATGTTCTAGTTTATTCATACAATTTTGAGCAAAAGCTTTTACTTTTGAGCAAATGCTCAAACTATTTTTTTGATGAGCATGAGCAAAAGGTTTTGCTCAAGTTTATTCATAGAAAATGAAGCAAATGCTCCATATTTTAGAAGTATAAGCAAATGCTCAACTTTATTCATATGGGCCATTATGAGAGACTACCAGCGTCACATAGCTTTACCAAAAACTACTAGGACTATCGGTTTGAGGTCCTAAATCTTGGGATAACTTCTTATGCTACCTTTTCTCTATGCCATATTGAAACGGCAAAGATTATTATGGGAATTAGAATGAAGTAGAACTATTGATTGAAATATGAGTGATACTCAATAGAGGTTAATATAGATGCTTTAGGACCGGTTTCCGATCTCGGGATTTAGCCGAGTCCTAGACTTTTAACAGCTGGAGTCAGAAAATTGGCTTTCCAAAACGGGGCATGGTCGCTGCTTTTATAACAGTAGTCGTAGTTTTTATTTCCTCATTTCTATAATTGGAAACGTTTTTCCTTGACGAAATTAAACATTCCTAAATAATTCAAAATAGCTGAAACTTTACAAATATTTTCTCTTTATTTTATTTTGTGTTCAATTTTCTAGTTTTTCGAAATTTAATTCAAACGTGACTATGACAATGACTGCGACTACGCCCCGTTTTGGAAAACCATTTTTCTGACTCCAGCTGTTTAAAGTCTAGGACTTGGCTAAATCCCGAGCTCGGAAACCGGTCCTTAGTGGTTTAGTCACGACAAAAGATCGGCTGCCCTTACGCCGCTGCAATTTAATCTTCTTCTCGAGGGCTCGAGACTGAACCATCTAATAGGAGTAATACCAGATCGATTCTATTGAAGGTGAATCGAGTGAGGTTGGCCACTTTGGGGTGTGTTCACATTGAATGCGTGTATATGTGCAAGTGGATAGCACATAACCTATAATTTTTATTCATTCATAACTCTAACTTCATTGTATTATCATTCATCTCATCATCATCATCTAGGCTTTGAATACTTCTAGAAAGTCACCTTTGTAAAATAATAAATAAATAAGTGCACGTCGAATCGTGTATAAGCCAAAAAAGCAAAATCTGAAAGGACCAATGAAACACGTTGTGACTTGCATGTAGCTGCTCACACTGAACGCACCAGCAAGTGCACGCGTTCAGTGTGAGTGTTCATATTGCTCTTGCCACATTTTTTCCCCAATCTGCACGCTTGGTCATGCATAACCAAGCTTGCACTTGCACATATACATACATTCAATGTGACCAAACCCTTAAATTCAAACAATAAGATGAAGAAGTTTATGAAAAGCTGCTCTGCTGCACTGGATAACGTGACATAAAACTAAACCTATACTTTTAAACGAGCAATTTCTGTTTAGATGTTTGGATGTTTAGATGTTTGTATTTCACCGGATCTCGAAAACGACTCTAACGATCCTCACGAAATTCAGAACATAGTAGGTTTATAATATAAAGATTCGATTGCACTAGGTCTCATCCCTGGGAAAACTCGCTGAAGGACATTAAAAGGATAATTATTATTCATCCTTGCAAAAACAGCTGATAATAATAATTTCGTCGTCTGTTGATGATGGAAGTGAGTGAGCGAGTTCATGTATGTGGGACTGTGTCAAAATTATGACTCAGCTGTTGAACTTTAGTAATCATTCAATCAGGTACTAAGTTATGCCGGTTGCAAAAAAACCGGGTTATTTTCAGTCCTGATTAATTCCAGTAGGTCCATCTTTTTGAAATGGTCTTCTCTGATTTGGTTCACGTGAAATTAATCAGGATTAAAATTTAACCGGCTTTTGTGCAACCTTTGTGAGGAAAATTTTGCGAAGTAATCTCATTTTACTGTGATTAGATAGAACATTTCTGTATGAACTATGAATGTTATTATAATTTCTTCTTTCGTAATACATCTTTTGTGCTTTTGTACTCCAGAGCGAAGCTCGGTCCCAGATATTTGTTATAATGATGCATATCTTTGTAATTGAACTGTCTTTTGTTAAAATAAAAATAAAAATGATTCTTTTTCTGAAATAGCATGAATGACTTGTGACTCACTCATCTTCCATGAGCACCTGCTCGAACTGAGCGGCCAGCTGCTGGTCGATGCCCATGAGGTCCTGCGCATAGGGCCCGGCGCATGCGCACCCGCCGCGCGCCTGCACCCCGAACACATCGTTCAACACGGCGCACACAAAGTTGTGGTGCAGGAAAGTGCCGCGCGGGTGACGCACCATCAGTGCAAACACGGCCAGTCGGCGCGCCGTGTGCAGCGAACTGTTCCCGAGCACTAGCACCTCGGGGATGTTGCGTAGATGCGACAACACCATTCTGAAATCACCAACAAACATTACAACATTAGTTGAATCAAATCAAATCAGATAATTCTTTATTTATCATTACATTTATACAATAATTAATATAATAATTCACAATAAGTCAGTTGAGAAAGTCTTGGGGTAATTGAAATTAAATATCTAAATTTGAATAAATATTGAAAAATTGAAGGTTATAAAGTGGGATCTATGCTCCTCTCGATGTCAGTTCATCTATAGTGAAATCCACGTTATAATGGCAGTATTTGATTAACAATGATATTGCTATTATTGTCTATTATTCGACAAAACAAATAGCACTATCCTTTTCTAGCTCCGCAACGTTGCCAAATCCGTTTTTAACAATGTAGAAATATGATTAATCAAGGCAGACAAACGGCAACGCTGTTCTCCTATCTTGTTGTTTGCAAAATCTGAAATATAGACAAAATCTGTTAAGGCTGTGCAAAGGCTAAAAATAAACTCTCTACTCGTGATATTTTTCAAAGTTTTTCGATTTGCATATCATCAAGCTATCAAAGTGAAAAAGTTTTCTCACGAAATTTTTTTTCCCTATCATTACTTTTTGAGATATGAGCGCCTAAATTTTTGGGACATAACATTTCAAATTCGGTAAGATATAATAAATCCATTAGATTACAACTCAAATATTTTTTTCAAATATATTTTAATAATAGTAGTAATAATATTTTATATATAAATTTTAATAATAGTAATAAATATATTTTATAATAGTAGTAGTGACAAACATTTTTCGAAAATATAAATATTTGAAAAATTTATTCAATTTACCAAAAATAACTCAACTAAAAGTTATTTTTGGTTACTTTTAGTAAATTGAATAACTATTTTAAAAATTGATATTTTCAGAAAATTTTCAATTTACTAGATCAACAATACCATGAAGAATCTCTCCTCTGAATCTCATGTATTTATCTCTTACCGGATTTGAAATGTTCTGTCCCAAAAATTCAAACTTTAGGCGCTCATATCTCAAAAAGTAAATGACCAGAAAAAAATGTTTTCCTGAGAAAACTTTTTTTTATTATGATAGCTTGATGATATACAAATCAAAAGACTTTAAAAAATATCACGAGTAAAAAGTTTATTTTTAGCCTTTGCACAGCCTTAAGCTCTCTATTTTTATGCGTTTTGTAAGTAATTGAGGATTATTTTTCAAGGTTACGTTTGTCTATTATAAACTTATTCTACATCATTCTCTTCGAAATTAAATTTACTTTAAGTTCTGTAAGAAAATATTTTGTGTTCATTGTACTTTTAACATAGTAAATCTGCTTCAAACAAGGATCTTGTTTTTCGGGACCATGTTTCGTGTATTTCGTCACATATCTTAAAAATTACAGTAGCTAACGGTCTGGAAACGGTTCTATTCAATTTCTAAGTAAATTTTACATGAAGTACGCTGAATTTAACATCCTAATTAACAGCTAACAAATACTCGTAGGGCTTCGTTTCAGCAGGGGCCAGAAATTCAGACGAAATCTTCCACCCTGTATAACTTGGTAGCCAAAAAATATTAGTAACCAATATAAATACATTTCAACTTGAAAATGACCTGAGTTATGGTCGAAACTAGTCGTTGTAATATTTTAAATAATAAAGGGTACTACAGTAAGGTCCACGTTATAATGGCAGTATATAAAGATAGGAGAATAGCGATGCCAATTCTCTGCATCAATTAGTTTATTTATTTATTTATTTTATTTATTTATTTATTCCTTGAAAAAGCATTACAATAATTCACAATTTAGAAATATAACAACAAAATGAATCAATAGGAAATACAAATAAACATAAGGAACTACTTCCCCAAAAGAGCAAGCTCGAGCTTGGGAAGGAGCAGCCGTACTTTGACTACTTACTTATTAATAATTAACATTACAGTATATACATTAACAACTAAAATCAAATCCTTCAATAAACAAGATAAATCAGTGATGCTATAATAGATCAATATATTTACATACATATGTGTTAGAATGCAACAAAATTTGTAAATTATAATAAATTATAATAATGACCTGATATTGCCTAGCCCAGTGTATAACATGATATAAGATGTGGTACAAAATGAAATATTCAATTGGAATAATTACTATACTAATGTAATCCAGAAATTTCGGCACTATCCCAGCCATGAGAGCTAACCAGATACTTTTCAAATGTAGTCCAAAGTTTTTTGGGCGAGTAAACCTCTCAAATTACTTGGAAGAATATTAAAAAATAATGGAGATAAATATATGAAGCTACGCTGACCAGCAGTAGTCAATAATCTAGGAACAGTAACCAGACCTGACTCCTCCCGTCTTGTAATAATTAATATTTCTATAATTTCTATTTATATGAGTTATATTTCTACACTGTCAAGAACATAATTGGCATCGTTGTGGACCTAGAAAAGGATAGTACCACCGGCTTTGTCGAATGATAGAAAAGGATAGCAAAACCTAAGTTGATCAAATACTGTCATTATAATGTGGACCTCACTATACAAGCTTTCATATTGTTCTTATTAGCTTGGTAACCAAGCATTTTCGGACCTATGTTAATTGGAACTTTTTTTCTTCTTTTGATGCGAGGAATCAGCCCCTGGCTTTTGGGCACCTTTTTTCAAAACACCATGTATGTATATTCAGTCACTTTCACTTTTAACTGACAGAATATTTGAAAGAATCATAGCATCAAATAATAATTGTTTTCACTTTCACTACACTAGAACATTGAATTGAATTGAAAAAATCTTTATTCATAAACATGTACAGGTACATTAGGAACAGCGTCAATATACAAACATAAACATAAATAGTAGAAGAAGTAGTAAAAAGTAGTAAGTCTTAAACCTCCTATATAAATAAACAACAATCACAAACCCACAGTGCGATCTGCAAACTCCTGCAGGGAGTAGAGACACAATGGCCCATATGAATAAAACCAGAGCAAATGCTCATGAGCAAAAGCATTGAGCATAAGGTTTTGCTCATGAGCAAAAAGTAGAAGCAAAAGCATTTGCTCATTTTGAATATGCTTTACCTTATGCTTTGAATATGCTTTATATGAATAAGCTTTACCTTATACTCTTACCTTATGCTCTTGAACTCTGGAGCAAATGCTCACGTATTTTAAAGATTTTTCATCAGCTGATTCGCTTTTGTAGCCTTAATTTGTATTTATAGCTCACGGAAGCGCTAAATATGCAAACAGGGGGCACCGCTTGTGTTTGCGTCGTCTACTCTGTTTTCTATTTTTTATGAATACAGTTTTAGGTTAGTTGAGTTTAGAATTTTTAAATAATAGCGTGAAAAAATGTCATCTCTATAATAATCTTCAGCATATTCTTATAATATCAATAGCCTTCTTATAATCGTCTACACTCTCATATTCTTAAATGCCTATTTTCTATTTTGTGATGGCTATCTTTATAACAGGTAGCTTTTGTATTTATTCTTTTGTAGGAATAATGGTGATATATCATGGTTGAATCTAAAAAGAGTTTTATAGTTCTACACTATTGGTTGTGATAGTATCTGGTATAGTTTCCTATTCCTCATACGAATTAGTTGAGCCATTTTACTATGAGCAAAAGGTGATAAGCTGCTCTAGACTAGACTCACCGTTTTTGAAGCATTTGCTTCAAAAGTTGAGCAAATGCTCTAGTTTATTCATACAATTTTGAGCAAAAGCTTTTACTTTTGAGCAAATGCTGAAACTATTTTTTTGATGAGCATGAGCAAAAGGTTTTGCTCACGTTTATTCATAGAAAATGAAGCAAATGCTCCATATTTTAGAAGTATGAGCAAATGCTCAACTTTTATTCATATGGGCCCAATGATATTAAAAACTCCTTGCGTTTTATACTTAATTTTTTCATGTTCTCCATTGCCTGTAATTCTAAAGGCAGCATTGTGAAGTATTTCCTTCCCATGTAGTGTCAATTCTAACCTGTGTCTTTCCGTTATCCTCCCAAATCTAGTATAGTAGCCATGAGTCTCATTCCGTAGTTCTTCAACAGGGTAATTCCTAACATACATGATAACATCAAATACATATTGCCCGTAAACTGTAAGAATGCCAAGCTGCGAAAAAACCAGTTTTACAGAGTCCATTCTTTTTAGATTCATCATTATTCTTAGTGCTTTTTTCTGTTGAATGAGAATTCTATCGATTTTGATATTGCAATCATCGCTAGCTACTTACTTGGTGATCTTCTCCTCCCGGGTGAGAATGGCCGGCACTCCCAATGTCTGCTTCAACTGCATGGCAATTCCCAGTCTGATGGACTCCACTATGCCAGCCGTTCCCCCCTCCTCACGCATCTCTGTGTCCTTCAGGTAGCAGTGCGAGTTGTGCCTAACAAAATACAATCGAAAATATTATCAAATGGAATAAAATCTACCAATAAAACATAGTAGCAATATAGATTCATCGGATAATATAATGTATTTCTGAGTAGTCAGTTATCAATTCAAAATTCCTACATTCAACAAAATTTCAGTTTAGAATAAAATATGTGGGCTACTATAGACAATATGTCAGAAATTCAACTACAAGACTATATTTTGAGGGTATTGTAAGTGATTTTCGGTAGATTTATTACTCACATCAGTAGTAAATATAGTTATACAGGAACCGGCATATTATACTGACGATTTTGTAGTAATTGTTATGTTGGCACCACTGTCATTGAAAAGGCAGGAATGTTGTACATTGACAGGTCTATTCTTGCCTTTTCAGTAGCCAGTATGTCGTGGTCAAGTGAACATCGAGCGTTTGTGATTGAACCATATTTTAGAAATAATGACTGTTATTTTTAACACAGCGCGTTTATTTCGCAGACATTTAAAATTAAATCGACACGCGCCTGTTCCCAGTAGGAATACTATCTTGTTGTGGGTAAAGAATTTTAGGAACACGTCGTCTGCTTTATAAAAACGAAACCAACCGGACAAAAACGGACTGTGAGAACGCCTGAAAACATTAATGCAGTAGGAGTAGCTGTTAAGCTGCGTACACATATACGCGCTTCCAACCCGCACCGAGCACGCTCCGCCCTCGTACCGCCCTCGTTCCTCCATCGAACCACAGTCGCTCCGCCCCCGCACCCATCATGAACGTTACGGAAGATGTTAGATCTTCTCGCGTTCCCCGGTCGAACCACTCTTGCTCCCCGGTCGATCATCAATCGCTCTGCTGGAGTGAGGTTCGGTTGCGGAGCAGAGCGAAAGTCTGTAGGCACCTTTACACGGTCTCCACGACGTTCAGCAGCGATACAGGCTGTTGCGCTAGCCATTTCTGTTCAAAGTGCACGACGAATTCTTCATTCCGTCCAGAAATTCCATCCGTATAAGATAATGTTAGTGCAAAAACCTAATGCAAATGATTGGGCACATCGCAAAGCCGCTTGTGAGATCATTCTCGAAAATGTCCACCAGGATGCCCTTATTCTTTCAAGTGACGAGGCACATTTTCATTTGTTGGGATTTGTGAATAAACAAAATTACCGTTATTGGGCAGCCAATAATCCACAGAACTAAAGGAAGTCATTCAACGAGAAATTGGAGCAATTCCACAAGTGATGATTGAGCGAGCAATGGAATATTTTAGAATTAGGTTGAGTGAGTGTGTGAAAAGTACTAACGGAAATCATTTGGATGACATAATATACAAATAAAAAACTTTGTGAGTAATCTATGTAATTCACTATAAATTGCAAAATGTGATATATTATTATGATTTAATTGTACGAAACACACTTTAGTTATTATCCCTCAAAAATCAAATTTCAAGTGACGAGGCACATTTTCATTTGTTGGGATTTGTGAATAAACAAAATTACCGTTATTGGGCAGCCAATAATCCACAGAACTAAAGGAGGTCATTCAAGGAGAAATTGAAGCAATTCCACAAGTGATGATTGAGCGAGCAATGGCAAATTTTAGAATTAGGTTAAGTGAGTGTGAGAAAAGTAACGGATAACATTTGGATGACATAGTTTTCAAATAAAACACTTTTTGAGTAATGTATGTAATTCACAGTAAATTTCCAAATTTGATCTTTAATTTGATAGATTACATTTTTTAATTGTACGAAACCTGTATAATAGAATAAGACTCTGTATAATGAAACAAGACTCTGTATAATGAAACAAGATGAAATTGTCATAAATACAACATATGAAATCATGCATTTCTCAGCAGAGATTAAGGTAGTTGATTACCTAATCTAAGCTCTCTGTCAAAACAAATGAGGGAATTGCAAGGTGATGTGGCAGGTATGTCTGGGCTGTTGGACGAGGCGTTAAAAAACATAACCGATCTTCAAAACGAAAATAAGAAACTTATTAAAAACTTTGCTAGTATTGAAGCGGATAATGCAAATTTGAAGACAAGAGTTTCAGTTCTTGAAAACAAAATAAACGAGATGGAACAATATTCTAGGCGTATGAACATTCAGATCGATGGTATACCGGTTACACAGGGTGAAAAGGTGGACGATATCGTCGAGAAGTTGGGAAATCTTTTAGAAGTTGCTTCTCCGATTGAAAGTGTACTTTCTATGCACCGTGTACCGTCAATTAACGCTAAGAAGTGTCAACCAATTATTGTGCAGTTCTCAAACCCTATGCAGAGAAGAAAGTGGCTGGAAGCATACCGCAAAAAACGAGATGTTACTTCTACGGATCTCAACCCTGTCCTCCAACCAAAAACCAACATCTATATCAACGAGCATCTGACGAGGGAAAATAAAACTTTGTTGGCGGCAACCAAAGCTGTGGCCAAGGAGCGAGGCTACCAGTTCGTATGGGTGCGGCAAGCAAAAATCTACGTTCGGAAGGAGCACAACAGCAAAGCAGTTAGAATTTTTACTCATGATGGGTTACAAAAACTTGTTTAAGAAATCCCCAATTCTCATTACAGGTATTTTTCATAGAGATCCACTGTTATTACACTGCATTATTTTGGTTTTAATGAAGAACTGTAAATTTATTCTCATGTTATTTACTTTCAGGATATTATTAATTTTATTTTCCTATGCCTGGTTGAATGAGATTATTAGATTATTGCCTGCTCTATTAGAACTCAACTATATACGTGCGTATTACATTACACATAATGTGTACTTATTTAAAATAATAATCAATTGCATTTTACACTCCTATGATTAATGGAAGAAGATAATCTAGATCTAGGTAATACTAACATCACATTTGATTATTTTCAACCCGATTTCTTTTTGCCTGAGGCTAATTACTATAGTTTAGGAATTATCGTTCAAAATATTAGGAGTGTACGGAAGAATTTTGACCAGTTCTTAGTTATGTTAAATATTGCAGAAAAACCTAAAATAATTATCCTTACAGAAGTTTGGATTAAAGATAATGAGATTGATCTTTACAAGATAGACCACTATAAATGCTTTTATAAATGTAACTACTTGAATAGATCAGGTGGTGTAATGGTTTATGTTAATAAAGAGGTCTCTTGTACTGAGCTGAAAAACGAATTTACAACTGCTGACTGTATCTCTTTGAATTTTAAATTTGAAAATTTTTGTATAGTTCTTCTTGTCGCTTATCGGCACCATAATAGCACACCAAGTATATTCATAAATGAACTCAAGAGTTGGCTTGAACAAAATTCCAGCATTAATTCAGTTTTCTGTGGAGATATAAACCTGAACACTCTCGTTGATAACGATGATGTAATGATTACTTGAATCTGCTAGCTTCATTGGGTTATACATGTAGTATAAGAGAAATAACTAGACCTGCATCGTTAACATGCCTTGATCACCTCTTTGTAAGATCCAGTCCACTTTTAGAGTATCAAAGTGCATTGTTCACAACCGACATCACTGATCACAGCACTTTAGGCGTCATGTTTAAAAAATCAAAGATAAGAGATAGTACTCAGCAAGATAGAAATGGAGATCAGTTAGTGGTAAATGAAAAAATATGCCTTATGAAATTTAATGATAAATTAAATCTTTGTGACTGGTCAATAGTTTACAATGCACCAAGTGTTGATAGTGCTTGGAATGAATTCTTAAAAATCATAGAGGAATGTAGGAGTGGTTCTGTGGTCACTACGCATGTCAATTCTTTAACTAGAGCAAAAAATATTAGTCCTTGGATAACGAGTAATATTCATAGGCGATTGCTAAAAAGAATAAACTATACCACAAAGTTAAAAATCGTCCTTTCGATTTGCAACTAAAAAATTATTTTAACGCCTTTAAACTCAAGTTAGCTGACGACATAAAAACTACAAAGATAAACTACTACAGTCAATTATTTGAGAAAAATCATAATAACAAAGCTGCTCAGTGGGGAATAATCAATGATATAACAGGTAGAAAAAGAAAGAATAAAACTTTTGAAAGTATCTATACAATGAATAACAATACTGTTGTTACTGATTCACCAACTATTGCCAAGGAGTTTAATGAATATTTTATAAGTGTTCCCAATAATGTCAGGGATGACCTACTTAGAATATAGACCCGAATCATCAATTCTCACCAGAAGGTTACAATAGGGTTTTTAAATACAATATCTCTGAAAATTCTATCTTCTTACACCCTGCTACGGAAGAAGAAATTCTCCAACTGATTAGATTAATGCCCTCAAAAAGATCGACAGGATATGACTCACTCACAAGCGATATTTTGAAACACATTATTCCTATTATACTGCCTATTTTATGTTACCTGTGTAATGCTAGTTTGTCGCAAGGAGTATTCCACAAGTCTTGAAAAGAGCAGTGGTGGTACCATTTTTCAAAGGTGGAGATAAATTACTATTGAATAATAATTATAGACCCATAGCGCTGCTCTCTATCTTTTCTAAAATATTAGAGAAACTGATGAAAACAAGATTATTGAAATTCCTGAATAGATATGAATTTTTTAGTAAAAACCAATACGGCTTCCGTGAAGGTTTTGATACTGAGCGTGCACTAGTCGACTTTATGAGAATTATATATAATAATGTAAACGATGGTTGAATGTAAATGCTTTATTTTTAGATGTAAAAAAAGCTTTTGATACGGTTGAGCATGGTCTTCTATTAAATAAGTTAGAATCTACAGGGGTAAGGGGCGTGGCCCTACAATGGTTTAAATCTTTTTAAATGATAGAGTTCAATGTACAAAAATTAATAATACCTGTAGTTCTTTTTCAACAGTAACTTCAGGACTTCCACAGGGATCAGTTCTTTCTTCTATTCTCTTTATAATTTTTGTAAACGACCTATGTGATGCCAATTTAAATGGAAAAATATTTTGTTATGCAGATGACACGGTATTAGTTAGTTCAGGGAAATCATGGGATGAACTGTACAATAGAGTAAACCATGACTGTAAATTTCTTCAACAATGGTATCTTAGAAATAGATTAGCAATCAATGTCGAAAAAACCAAATTTATTAATTTCTCTTTGCGCGCACCAAAAATTCACAATCAACCTATTATTTTCCATCTAAATAACTGTACATATGACTTATTATGCCAATGTCCTCCTATAGAGCAGGTCGAAGAGATTAAATACCTTGGTATTTTTATTGATTCAGCCTTAAATTGGAAAACACATATATCTAATCTCAAGAAAAGTATCAATACCTATCTTTGTAAATTCTATCACTTGAGAGAGCTGTGTGATACAAACACACTACGCACAGTATATTATGCCTTAATAAATTCAAAATTAGAATACGGCATTGTATGTTGGGGTGGAGCTGCAAAAGTGCACTTTAGTCCACTACACAAATTGCAAAAACATTTCATCAGACTAATACTATTCAAAAATCGAAGAGAGAATTCGTTTCCTTTATACAAGAGATTACGTATTCTCCCAATTCGCCATCTTTTTGTTTTCAAAGTCTTAAGAATTTTCTTTATGCGAAGTGGAAACGATGGATTTTTCAGGCCCAGCTTTTCTGAAAGAAGAAGACTTGACCTGGTATCAAGACTACCAAGAATAAATTTTAGCTTCTTTTCTAAATCTTTTGTATACCTAGGCCCAAAACTCTTCAACGCTATACCACATGCTGGTAGAAGAACTAGAACTTGGAAAGAATTCTCAACAATAATTAAAGACTGGCTATTCCAATATCAAGATATAGAAAACTTTTTTTCAATTCTATCCTGAAAATCATACACTGTTTCAGCTACCGGTACAATGCCATGTATTTATACTCCATAAATTCCCAAACTTTTTGTACTTTGTGATTTATATTTCCACTTAGCTCATATTTTTCTTGTAAATTTACATCAAAAACATTGTTTATTCACAAGAAATCGCGAACTGAACCACTTTAAAACAGGATTAAAGAACCAATGACAACCATAATCGAAGAAATGTTAAGAGAGAAATTTATTATCGGTTGGACATTTGTCGAGCGACTAAGGGCGCACTTATTGAAAGTTATTAATCATGTAAAAAAACTGTTTCAGACGACAAATTAGGTGAGTAAAAAACATTAACTGTAAATAATTTGGTTTTTCTTTAAACAATGTTCGAAACCGCACCATTTTTTTATGATAACCCTGTATATATAGTTCAATCTATCTAAATTCAAAATTGTATGTTTTATTCTGATTTGTATATTCAGATTTATGATTCAGTGTATAAATTAAAATGGACATAACCTATAATATTTGGACAGTTTGACACAAAATTAGGAAATTGAAGAAGTTTTGGACAGTAGCCTGTTTTTTTTCTTTTCGGACTACTGTATTGTTTGCTCTATCCAATAAATAAATAAATATTTACCTGACAAAAAACACAGTACCACCGCCACAACCGTTGGGTACAGGGTTTTTGAAGAGTTCCTTTTTGGCAACCAACACCCCGGGGGTCTGAACACCTCCCACAAACTTGTGCCCCGAAAAGAAAATGGCGTCTTTGTGTACCGACTTCTCGTCCATACCTGGCAGAATTGGGTTCATGTCCAGTTGCACATAGGGTGCTGGAAAAAAACAAAACAATCCTATGTTATTCATACAAGTTTTTAGACAAACATATAAATAGAGTAAAACGAGACAAACATAGACAAACATTCTAGAAGGATTGATGTTTTCTATTGTTTGTTCAGAGTAATTTATAATTCAATAATATATATTTATTATATAAGAAACAAATATTTAATTCACTTTGACGATAAAATAATATCATTCAATATTCACAATTATTAATTAAAATAATCATTTTTAGTTTAGGTAATGGGTCTGCTTGTTTGCGATAAAGATATCTGTTTATTAGATATTTTCTTAGAGGCACGGTTTCTAGGACACTTATTACATTTTATGGATCATTAATTCTTTATTCATTTATACAATAAGTACAGTATCAAAATGATAGGGAGAGGAAAAATAAGTTAACCTTGTGCTATTCCTCTCCTAAATTTAGATAACACATAGTCCGAAATAGGTTAAGTCTTGTAGTTCTTCAATTCACAAAATTTTCAGTCCTCAAGTATTTTCACAAAGTGGATTTTCAAATTTAGATGCTTCATTAAATCTATAGGTTAAATGGTTTATTAGATTTGATAAGTGACATAGAAACTGGGCTAGAATCTGACAATATAGGATAGTACACTACACTTGATGAAACTTTCACATAGGTCTCATGAAGACACACCCATCATATTATGAAACAATCATCTCCTTCAAACTCCTTGAAACAATGATCTCCTTCACAAAATCTCGCGATTTGAAACATATAGTTCAAGTGCTCCAGGCTATCATACAAATTTTATTGAGTTCCATCAAATAGTTTCAAGAGTTTATGATCTTCTTATAAATTTGTCTATTTCTTTGTCTCGGACAGTCTCGAATCAATTCTCAAGCCTTGAAAATTACAAGCATGTAACCAATTAATAATGTCAATTCAAATAGAGGCCCCAGGTCCCTCAAAAGCTGCACGTAAACATGTAGAAAGGGAACCAATTTTCTCAATCGCAGAGTATTTCTCCTCTATCAGTGTGCACACTGTCCAACAATTATCAGAGATGGAAATTATTGAGATATTGCAATTATTCAAACGCTAATGAATTAATAATTATTATTAAACGAAAATTCAAATTGAATGCTGTAAATCACCCGAAGACTTCTGCTACTGCAAATATTGACAACAGGGTAAACAGCTAGATGAAAATTCGATGATCGCTACTATTCAAAGATTATTTGTCAGCACGGGAATCGAACCCAGTACCTCCTAATTGATTGATTGATTGATTGATTGAGTACTTTATTTATGTAGATTACAATATATACTGGCTTATACACTTATATACAATAGCTTACAATACAGCAAAATTATAGATGAATTTACATAATATAGACTAAGAAAATAATTATTGAACTGTATATGATATGAAAAAGCAGTTTGTAATATAATAACTATAGATAATAATCATATTGTTATGCATCTACATAAATTGGCGGAGCTTTGGACATATCAATGTCCATTCTTCGGAAAGAATATTAAAAATATCCTCCCCACTAACTCTCTACTTGACAGAGATTAACTGACAGAGATTGTCAGTTTGGTGTAAGGGTAAGCATTCCTGGCCGGCAATTAGGAGGGTACTGGGTTCGATTCCCGTGCTGACAAATAATTTTTGAATAGTAGCGCTCATCGAATTTCCATCTAGCTGTTTATTCTGTTGTCAATACTGTATTTGCAGTAGCAGAAGTCTTCGGGGTGATTTACAGCGTTTAATTCGGATTTTCGTTTAATAATTATTAATTATCAGAGAATATACACTTTTGGAGGCAAAAAGTAGACAGCCCTATTTCCCTAAAATGAATATTGAAAAGATCGTCATAAAAAATTCATGTTTGAATATTTATTGATTAAGTAAGTATCAACAAAAGTAAAAGTAGTTCATCTTAAAAAAAATAAAATAGTATTGGTATTGTTTGATGACTTTGGAGGGTTATTATTTGAGGATGGATACTATGACACAATAGAGTATAATGATGTGTTGAATTAGGATTGTCTCAGCTCGACTAGTTAGTTCGGCCGGATAGAGTCGGAAAATCCCATTCAATTCGGATCGAAAAATTGATCGGCCGGAGACGGCCGTGCACGGCCGTATGAACGTGTTGCAATGGACGAGCATCTATTCCTTTCTTTAGTAGGGGATCGTTCAGTCGTTTTCGGCCGATGCTAGTTCGGACGAAATCGGTTCCAGTGGACGGCCCACCTAAATCGATTATTATCTGTCTTCGTATCAATCTACATATATTATTTAATTTAAATATCACAAAATCAAAACAATGTCTGGGAGAGAGACAACAGAATTGATCCAAAACTTTATCTTCTCTCCCGAATTTAGACCGTTAAAGCCAGTCTTGAACAGACAGTCTATTATGTGACAGAAATGCATCTACAGTGCATTACCAGCAGTTGCATAGTCCCAGAAGGCGAGTGCATTGTACTGGTGCAGTAGGAGCGTGGTGGCCACATCGTCTGCCAGAATACCAGTTATGTTGGAGGCAGCTGAAAAACAGCCGATCAGCTGACGATCTGCGCCCTCCAGCTGACGGTGCAGCTGCAGCTGATTCTCAAGGTCAACCAAATCTAGGAAGCCTTCCTTCGTTTCTGATATTCGCACAACCTGGGAAAAAGTTCAAACATAATATTATTAATATCGGGGCACCGAGCTTCACTCGTTATTTATTTATTGACCTTCGATAAACCAAACACAATAATTCTTTAAAATGATTGGGGAAGTACTAACATGCACAGCCCAAAACTGTTTCTTTCTCGAATTTTGATTTATACACTATAAATAGTCCAAAAAGTAGGTTATGTTCCATACACTTGAATTCAGGTTCAATTTTCTGTTCAAAAATTTGAAAACAAAAAAATTATAATTTAGATTATATACAAACCAAATTGAAAAACAAAATAACACTCACTAATCATTTGAAATTGTCAAATAATGATCAACTTTAAAAATTATGATATACTCAAGTTTAGGAGGATTATCATGTCATGTCAACAAATCAGATTATGTTGATCAAATCGATTAAAAATTGTCTAGCTAGATAAAATTTCTCGCTGATTGATTATGATTACACAGCTGGAAATAATTCTGTCTCTCTCACACATGATATACACTTATTTAGAGTAATAAACCATGTCATGTCAACAAGTGAGATTATTTTGATAATATTTCTTGCGAGATACGGTAAGCTGATTGAATGATTACACAGCTGATCTCCCACACAGGCACACGCATCTACTGTTATCGAGAAACGACGAAATTATCATCTGTTTTCCAAGGATGAATTTATTATCCTTTTAATGTCGTTCAGCGAGTTTTCCAAAGAATGAGACCTAGTGCAATCGAATTTCTATATCATAAACCTACTATGTTCCAAATTTCGTGGAAATCGTTAGAGCCGTTTTCGAGATCCGTTGAACATAAATAACCTGATAAAAAAATAACTAGATATAAAAATAACCAGATATAAATATACAGAAATTGCTCGCTTAATATAATATGATTCTCATTCAGAATGTGATGATTAATCATAAGATATTTCTGTATGATATCTTCAATAATCCAACAATAATCTCTGTTACAAAAATGGAAATACAGTGCTGGATGAAATGTGAATAATAAGCAACTGCAATATGCAATGCTCAATGTAATATAACTAATGCATGTTACTGTTGTAACACATAGATGCACTGTAAAAGCATTCCAAGTGTGAGATTATAATTTGCTATCGTTAAGTAACTGATAAAAAGCTCGACCTTCAATGCTGTTTAAAACTGTGCATCGCATCTTGAACGCAATACCAACATATCTGTATGCAGCAGCTCCATAATATCTTTGTTAAGTTAGGTTTTGTTCAATGATGCTGTAGGCCTACATAGAATGGTAGTATGCGAAAAATTTATATGAACTTACTAAGCTTATATGAAATATTAATTTTCACTGACTAATGCTGTGAAAAATTTGCTGATACAAAAGAGGAACTTGGGAATATATTAATAGTTTCTAATCGCATGAAAAATACGGTAATTCATAAATTATCACAATATAGCCTTCTAGAACTTTGAATAGAAATAAGAATCACAATGAAGAATAGAGTCATTCATGACCTTTGAATGAATATCTTCTTCAAAGCTAATATTGTTGACTCTGATGCAGGAAATATGAATGGATCTAATCTAACTAGGACAACCGAGATAACATTATTTATCCCACGACCGCGAAGAAAAATGACTTGAAATTTTAAAGCACTTTATATAGATATAGTAGCTCTGCTGAATACATTTATTTATCCATTCATACATTTTTTACAAATTTATGAATGACGTTTTATGGAAACCTTGACAATAAAAATGATTTGTTTTGATTTACCGACTCATAAATCTCTTAGAAGTTTTTGCAATATACAACAAGCTATAATGATTTATTTTGATTTATCGATTCAAACTTGCCAAACGTCTGGGAATAAAACTGCTAGCTTTTCCTCTCAATTAAATTCAAAACTAATGTAATCAAATTTTGGACAATATTAAATTTAATTATTACAATCTTTCAAGATTGTTTTAGGAGTAAGTTTGAGTTTCTTCACGTTTTAAAATTTTCGATTATAATAACAGTATTTTTCAGCAAGTGGTGAAGATTTAGTAAAGTATTCTTATTTAATTTGGTTTTCAAATTTCCTAAATTCTAAATTCCTAGTTTATAAATATTTTGGACTCAAAATTAGACAAAAATCGTGAAGTGTAAACATAACCTATTTTTGGACAATTTCTATCTAAATTTGGGGAAGGAACAGTTTTGGGCTTTAAGCCTGTTGTTCCTTCCCCAATCATTCATAGTTGAGAATTATATTGTATCTATCAAAGTATAAATAATTAAATCAACATGAAATATCATGAAATATTAACACAACTCAACTAATTTCAAAGTATTTAGTTTCATGAAATATTATTCTGAAATCTTGAAGAATTTGAAATAGGCCTCCATCCTTGGTAATTGCAAAATTTAAAGTTTATCAATCCAGTAGTTCAGACGTGATAATGCGTCATTCGTGAATTTCCTATCCGTGTTAAAGCCACTTCTTTCCTTCATCTATTATAGGTGAGAATGTTTCGACTCACGTCATACTTTCAAATGGTATTGCATGAAAATTGGTTTTGAAAACGATTAGCAAGTATTTTTATCTATTCTAACAATTGCAGCCATGTTCATCTCGAAGAGCTACTCTTGAAAATATGAGAAATTCATAATGTCAGCAACTTGAATATTGAAAAATAAAATAATACAATTTTCAATTCAGGTTTAATTTCCCATTCTATACGGTATCAAAATTACAACTAGCAATGAAACTTTGTTGTTTTACTTCATGAAAATTTGAACCTTCAATTCAAAAAGCATCAATTATTTGTATTCAAATGAACCCATGAATATAATTGAAGAGAGATTTTAAAATACTTCCATTCATACACGCTTAGAAGTATGCCAAGGTCATAATAGGCGGAACTGAAGCTGCTTGAAATTCATCTCATGTCCTACAAGAGTTATGTCACATAACTACAATTACAATTTCTTGGTAGCGAATGTATTTGTTTTTATGTTGGCGTAAGTTGATAGTTTCATAACATATCATGTGCTATTGCAAAAGGTTGCACCTATTTAATGGCACATGTATAAATTGCAAAGGATCATCATGTAGAAAGTGTCTGAAGGTAATTTAAATTTATTTATTGAAAAGATTCATGTACAGTGAAGAAATTAATATTTAGCGCGAGTTGAAGTTTCATACAAATAGATTTTTTGTACTATAAGTAGCAGGATCTCACATTGGGTAGATTTCAATTTGACTACATAACCTAAAATATTATGTTCAATCATGTTTTAATGGGGGAAGTTGAGTTTATACTTTTTTATACATACAAATGGCAATATGTTGATATTATTAGAAATTTTTGATTCTTGAATAATAAACACAAATAATGAATAGTTATTTGTATATCTAGAGTGAAAAGTGCTGTTTTTTCTCCCTGAGGGAAAAGTTTGAAGCCCGAGGCGAAGCCGAGGGCAACAATAATTTTCCTGAGGGAGAAAAAACATTTTTCACTCGTGATATACACAACATTTTTCCTCCACCTACATTTTTATAAAAACTGCTAATAAAATAATTTTTAAAAACGTATGTGACCAAACAATGTGTTACAACATAATCTAAAAAGTAAACAGAAACAGCTGGCTTGTAATCACAGTTCTCCTCCGACAGCCCTATCTGTCGGCTAAAGTTGTAACAACAATGACAGCCAAAACTACAGCGATGATGAAGTTCCCGTTACAAATTTGATTAGTTAATAAGTAATATTCGTTGGCTGATATTTTGAATAACATGGAATAAAAGAAAAAAATATATACATTTTTTTTAGTATAGTGATATGAAGTTTGTAATAATAATTTCAGCATACAAACATAATTTTATATATCGATCAAATGTCTGGTTGATGTATTGAATTTAGTTGGTTTAATGACTACTCTATATGCTTCCTCATCTGAGCCTAGACCTTCTGACCTATTCCAAATGTACGTTTTTAAAATAGAGATGCTTCCCATGTTATTTAAATGGAGTCACTTTTACTCCCTGGGGAGTTTTTCTGTTTTTAGTACCGAGAGCGAAAAAGTGACAGTTTAGTATCATGTTTCAGGGAGTAAAGTAAGTACTTTTGACAGTAGGTGGAGGAAAAAGTTATTTGATCAGCTGTTTTAGCATTCTTGAAATTTGAACAATATGAATGTCAACAATGCTTGCCGTCGTCGACTGCGGAAATTTACGGACGTGATGCCGTGAGACTAAACAACAACTAAACTTATTTGTTTCAGTAGGCCTACTTGATCTTGACAAACCAAGACCCTTCCCTTTTACCAATGTCACTATCCTAGATTGAGCCTCACCTTAGCCTGAATCTCTCGCCAAGGCAGGAGGTTGCTGTGATGCTCGCATGGGCCGACGAACACAATGGGAGGCTCGGCGAGTGCCAGCGAGTGAATCAACTTGTGTACAGCCGCCGTGCAGCCGTGACCTGCGAATATCACCACGTCATCCTCAGACGCATTCACTGCGTTCCTGATTATGTCCTTTGCCTCATGTCTGCAACCACACAAACAACACTATTAAAAATGGAAACAACATTCAACATAAACACACATTGTTTATTATTGTTTTTGAAGGGACTGATTCAAGGATCCAAAGGTTCAAAGAACCCCACACGTCAACCGAAGCTTATTGTGTTCCCAAGTAGTATGTTAGTTAGGCAAACCAATACCTGTGTTCTTTACAAGAACCAGGAGTTTTCCCCTATACTAAAATTCCATTCATCACCTGGAATTCATCAATTCCCAAGTAGTATGTTAGTTAGACAAACCAATACCTATGTCCTTTACAAGAACCAGGAGTTTTTCCCTATACTAAAATTCCATTCATCACCTGGAATTCATCAATTCATTCCTCCCATTCATCACTTGGTTGCTTGTCGCAATCCAATGTGATATGCTTGGCAGTCTCTTCAGACTGATAAGTCCCCGTGACCTACGTGAGTTCCACTCCTGGCCTTCTTTGTTGGTCCTACCGCTGAGGAAGGGCGGCCAAGTTTCCTCTAGGGCGATCGGCCATCCTTGACTCAGCCTCTTGACCCACATTTGAGCCTGGTTTTCCACCCATCACTGGTCTCTTGTGTTTTTTCTTTTTGCCCCTCCGAAACTTCACAGGGTCAAAAACCTCACCTCTCCCAAGAAGAGGTTTATTAGAGATTGACAATGGTGTAATAAACGAAACCGGTCTTTCTAATTATCAATAAATCAGTGGTTTTTTTGACAATTTCTTAGTCTTTTTCATTCAAAATGAATAATTACCACAATATCAACTTCTCAACTACACAAAAAGTCTCCCAAGAAGTTTTGCCTAAATGACCGCCCTTCTTTGAGCAGTGGTGAGTCTTGGCATCTCCACCCACAAACTCGTGACCTACGTGCGTTCCACTCCTGGCCTTTTTGTAGGTCCTTCCGCTGAGAGAGGGGACGCCAAACTGCCTCTAGGGCGCCCGGCGCCCGGCCACCCTCGACTCAGCCTCTTGACCCCCATTTGTGCCTGGAGTTTCACCCATCTCTGATCTCTTGTGTTTTTCTTTTTGCCCCTCCGAAATTGCCCTGATGGGGCAGATCCGTTGGTTTAAAGGCAAGGAAACTTCTGAAGTTGCCTTGAGGTCCATTTTAGTCGCCTCCTACGACAAGCAAGGATACTGTGGGTGAATTCTGGTTTTCAACACATTCTTGAGTACGATGATCGACTCAAAGCTCCCCCAACCCACAGAGGGCATAAATACACATGCATAAATACAAAATTTTGTGAATTGAAGAACTACAAGACTCAACCTATTTCGGACTATGTGTTATCTAAATTTGGGAAAGGAATAGCACAAGGTTACCTTATTTTTCCTCTCCCTATCATTTTGATAATGTACTTATCGTACAAAATGAATAAATGGTACTCGACATATTTTATTTTGATTAAATAGTTTGTTAATTTTCTGTGATTAAATGTAATAATTCTGTGATATTCATGAATAATATTCAGTAATATTCTGTGATTAATATTGTGATTAAATGTGTTTATTTTCTAAACACAACAAAATATATCAAGTACCCTTTTATTATGTTTCAATAACTTCAGTACCTAGTCCTAAAAAGAAAAGTGAGTACATATCAACATGTAAATTGTGAAAAACTGAACAACAGCCAACTTGAAAGTGGAAACAAATATGTATCTTGCCTCATATCTACACAAACCTATAACTGAAGGAATTGGCTTATACATCTACGGGATAGGAAACTCACGAGTGACGCGTCATCACGTCTGAACTACTCAACTGATTAACTTGAAATTCTGCATATAGATTCTTCATTCACCGATAATGGTTATAGGCGTATTTTAATTTTTATTTATCAATGTTAGAATTTGTAAGTTGTAGAAGAGCAATGCTCGCTCTGTGTTTGTGTGCAACCAGATAATACAGTAGATGAATAATTCTTCTTCTCCTTCTTCTTCTTCTCTTTCTTCTTTTTTTCAAGAATTCAAGAATGAATTTATTTGCCAAAAACAAAATACAAAAAAGCTTCACAAAAAATAAATATAAGTATATGCTACTGCACTTAAACCAAGATACATAAATCTATTCAATTAGATATAATAACGAAATGATATTGAATGAAAAAGACTAAGAAATTGTCAAAAAACCACTGATTTATTGATAATTAGAAATTTTGTATAAACTGTAAATTAAAAGGAATATTTAATTTTCTAATTATCAATAAATCAGTGGTTTTTTGACAATTTCTTAGTCTTTTTCATTCAATATGAATAATTACCACAATATCAATTCTCAACTACACAAAAACGAAATGATATCCTTTATATTATGAATAATAATTATAAAATGAAGATAGGTTGTTTGCTCTGTGTTTGTGTGCAACCAGATAATACAGTAGATGAATATTTCTTCTTCTTCTTCTTCTTCTTCTTCTTCTTCTTCTTTATCATCTTTTTATTTTATATTTAAGAAGCATGAGAAAGAATGGCGTGATTGTCTGATAATAGCACACAAGTAAGCTACAGCAGTGAACCATCAACTGATTCCACCTTCCAAGTGGAAAGAAACTTGAAAAACTTTATTTCTGATGTAAAAAAGTTATGGTTTTCTATACACCTACGTTATACTGAATTGTAACAAAGTCAGTGCAATCAAATGTACAATACAATCCAATTTATTTTCTAAAACGTCAAATACTAGACTCGAGTCCCTAGGGCACAGAGAACAAGATCAAAAGAAAGAGTTTCCAAACAAATAAAAGACTGCAGTAGAGTATGAGGAGAAAGAAAGAAGGAGATAGAAAGAGAGTATAGGACAGTGAGTGAGAGAGAGTGAGAGCGAGAGTGAGGACCTCTTCACTCAGTGAGCTGAGCGTTTCTCGAGTGGATGATGTGAAATTTATGAGGCGCAATTCACACAAGAGCTGAACTTGTGAAGAAAGGTAGAATAAGTTCAAGAAAATGGGATAATGAAAAGAAATGAGAGAAGATGATGATGATGATGATGATGATGATGATGATGATGATGATGATGAGGAAGAGGAGAGTGTAGAAAACGAGAAGTGAGATGGAAATATGGGAAGGAAAAGACAAGAGGAGATAGTTTTATGTGAGTTATGGATGAGAAAAAGGAATAAGAAACAAGGGAAGGAGAGGCGAAGAGGAAGAAAGAGAATGATGGAGGTATGAGAGATACATGATAAGAGGACGACGGAAAAAGTCACAAGTACAAGATCATTGATCAAGAAGAGAGAACTGAAGACAGTCGAGAGAAAATGAATCAGAAGCTTTGGATGAGAGAAAGTAAGAAGAATAGAACTACAAGAGATGAAATGAATGATAAGGTTGAGAAGAAAGGAAGTGAGAAAGACAAGGACAAGTTGAGAAGGATGGAGTAGATGAGGAAATACATGGGGTGTATCATTATGAGAAAAGGTAATAATAAAGAATCAGAAGAAAGGAAGTGGAGTAGAAGAAGGAAGAGAAAGATAAGGATAAGTATGGAAATAATAAATGAAGAAAGGACAAGGAAGAGAAGGAGCTTGAAAAACAGGGAGTAGGGAGGAAAGACAGATTACAAAATTTAAAAGAAAATGTAGCATCAGAATGGAAATGATAAGAAGAGAGAGAGCTGAAAAAGGGCTGTGAGGAGGAGTAAAGGAGGAAGAAGGAAGATGAGAAGAAGATAAAGAAGAAAATGAAGAAGGAGGAGGAGTAGGAGGAGGAGGAGGAGGAGAAGGAGGAGGAAAAAGAAGAAGAAGAAGAAGAAGAAGAAAAAGAAGAAGAAGAAGAAGAAGAAAAAGAAGAAGAAGAAGAAGAAGAAGAGAAATTTAGAAGAGTGGGTGTTAGTTAGTCTAATTACCTAAGAAGCGTTGACTGCATTGAAGTGATACTAGTTGTGGTATGAGTGTTGCCATATACGGGCAGAACCTCCCTCATTATATAATCCTCAATGAATTGCAGCGCCCTACCCGAGGCCGCATAGTCACAATAAACCACTGAAACACACAAAACAAACACAATTAAATTTAAACAAAAATTAATCAAAACATACAATAGTATTGATCGAATAGCCAGAGTAAGTTATAACTCAATTATAGTCTTTGCAAATTTACTTCACACTTGGAGAAATATGCTGTGCAGAGAAATGGAGGGAGATCAGCCAATCACAGTGATTAATTGACCGAGCGAAGTGAGGTCTAAGATTCAAGTCGACAGTTTGGCATTTCTCTTGATATTAATAAAATGTTTGAATGTTTTTATGTTGCGCATTTACGGCGAAACGCGGTAATAGATTTTCATGAAATTTGACAGGTATGTTCCTTTTTTAATTGCGCGTCGACCTATATACAAGGTTTTTGGAAATTTTGCATTTCAAGGATAATATAAAAGGAGAAACAAGAACAAGAATAGAAATTGTAACGTAACTACTAGTTTCGGTGATCGCACCATCGTCAGGTTATGAAATTAAATGTTAACAGTTTTGTTTTTCAATGTTTTTGGAAATGTTGCATTTCAAGGATAATATAAAAAGAAAAAGGAGCCTCCTTCATACGCCAATTAGTAAAAATCAGACTATAGAATTATTCATCATAATTCAGCTGTCTAGTGAACTATAATACTACCCGTTCAAAAACATCGAACATCAGCTGACAAGTGATTACACAGATGTGTGGAGAAGCCAGTCTATTGCTGTATTTATAGATTTTCATGAAATTTGACAGGTATGTTACTTTTTTAATTGCGCGTCGATGTATATACAAAGTTTTTGGAAATGTTGCATTTTAAGGATAATATAAAAGGAAAAAGGAGCCTCCTTCATACGCCAATATTAGAGTAAAAATCAGACTATAGAATTATCCATCATAAATCAGCTGACAAGTGATTACACAGATGTGTGGAGAAGCCAGTCTATTGCTGTATTTCCATAAGGTCTCAGTTTCAATCAGGTACTTGTGGATGAGAATACTGCGTAAGGTCTACTGTTCACAGAACTACTAGTTAGTTACTTCTAGAATCTTCTATAACTGTATTATATCTGTACCAAAATATAATTGTTGAACATCTCAACATCAACAATCACGGAAACACAAATCGCAAATAAAATTGTAGAATCTCCAAAAATCTACAACACATTTAGATGTTTGAGTCATTCAGAGCGCATTCCAAGTTTTATAGAGCATGAGTGAGAAAGCAACTGATGAAAGTTCTCATCAATTAGCACTTCATGATCAAGTGTGCCAAAAACTGTCAGCATTTGTAAACTTGGATACGTGTCCTGCGCTTTCAAGTGAGAATAACGTTTTTTGCGACGTTCCTACTTGTAATAATAGTTGTAAATCAACGCAAAGTCCAAGTGGTAACCAATAACCAAACCAAACCAAGGGTAATGTCCTACAGTTGATACAGTTGATTTATAGTTCAAAATTTGTTTTAATATGAATATCTTGTGATATTTATAAGATATAATTACAGTACCCTTTGAAATTAATAAAATAATACATTGAGAATACAAATTATAACTTATATAAATTATTACACGTTGTAATTTGTATTCTTGATCTTTTATTAATTTCAAATCTATTATTACTAGTATTTATGTAAACAGTAGACCTCACGCAGCATCCACAAGTGCCTGATTGAAACTATAGACCTTATGGAAATACAGCAATAGACTGGCTTCTCCACACATCGGTGTAATCACTCGACAGCTGATTTATGATGAATAATTCTATAGTCTGATTTTTACTTTCCTTGCCCTATTACCATAGGTAAGGAAAGTATTACTTTCCGAAAAAAATAAAGGTACCCTAATTTGTAGATTCCCATACGTTTCAAGTTCCCCTGAGTCCAAAAAAGTGGTTTTTGGGTATTGGTCTGTGTGTGTGTGTGTGTGTGTGTGTGTGTGTGGTGTGTGTGTGTGTGGTGTGTGTGTGTGTGTGTGTGTGTGTGTGTGTGTGTGTGTGTGGTGTGTGTGTGTGTGTGTGTATGAGTGTATGTGCGTCTGTGTACACGATATCTCATCTCCCAATTAACGGAATGACTTGAAATTTGCAACTTAAGGTCCTTCACCTATAAGGATCCGACACGAACAATTTCGATCAAATTCAATTAAAGATGGCGGCTGAAATGGCGAAAATGTTGTCAAAAATAGGGTTTTTCGCGATTTTCTCGAAAACGGCTCCAACGATTTTGATTAAAGTTATACCTGAAATAGTCATCGATAAGATCTATCAACTGCCATAAGTCCCATATCTGTAAAAATTTCAGGAGCTCCGCCCCATCTATGCAAAGTTTGATTTTATATTCCCAATTATCAGGCTTCAGATACAATTTAAACAAAAAAATTCAAGTGGAAAAGATTGAGCATGAAAATCTCTACAATTAATGGTCAGTAACATTTTCACCTAAAATTTAAAATAAGCATGAAATTCGAGAAAATGTGATTATTCAATAATTGCAAACTGTTGACAACTGTTGATTCTATTAAATCATTTACTATGAAGAGATAGCAGACCTCGTGTGTTTCCAGCGTTATTGTCCTGTCACCAGCTGGCTCAGATCTTTGAATAGTAGTAGACTTGAGTCTTGAGATGCGCGGGAACACTAGCGTCAGGTGATCAATTTTCATAACGGCAAGGAAAGTTGTGTGCGCCACACCAGATTTTTACTCTAATATTGGCGTATGAAGGAGGCTCCTTTTTCTTTTTATATTATCCTTGAAATGCAAAATTTCCAAAAACCTTGTATATAGGTCGACGCGCGATTAAAAAGGGAACATACCTGTCAAATTTCATGAAAATCTATTACCGCGTTTCGCCGTAAATGCGCAACATATAAACATTTAAGAGAAATGCCAAACCGTCGACTTGAATCTTAGACATCACTTTGCTCGGTCAATAATGGCAGTGGAGAAAGATAGGAGAACAACGTTGCCGATCCTCAGTCTTGTCAATGCCTTCTATAGACGGTAGCCGATACAGATTTATTGATGAAATATCAACTGTTCATTCTCGTTTAAAATAATAAATTAGAATTTTTAATGATTTCATAATCAAGATGAAATATTTGGTTAATTATCAACCCTACACTATTGAAAGACGATCTGGCAACAGAGCAAAACGAGAAAGAGATAGCGCTATCCGCTTTGTTGAGCGCTAGACAAGGATAGCAACATCATTGCTAATCAAACAATGCCATTATAACGTGGACCTCACAATAGTTTTGGATAGTTTTAACACCACTCAATACTCAAGACCAATTTTATCGTACACGTGTTCAGCTCATGTAATCTTAATCAACAGACCATGTAAACATGTACAAGAATTACTAGAGTGCATAAACATAACTGTATCGAGTAGCAGGTGACATCCAACTATCATGTTACAGTTTGGACATTATTCTTTCAAGCTCTTTTCATAATTTTTATCAGAGCATGGTAGCTACACTTCATGACATCTAGTGCTGAGTTCATATTATAATAGCGTACTTTTCCAACAGGTGCTGGGAGAATACTATAGTGTTGATATTAATTATATAAGAATATACTATAATTTGATACTAAATTGGGAAATTGGAAAAGTTTTTGGCAATAGCCTGTTTTTTTTTCTTTTCCGATCATTGTAATGTTTTTCTATCTAATAAATAAACAGTGAGATTCAGTTGATACGAACAGCAAAGAGTTGAATGGGAAGCGTGAGAGAGACGGAGGGAGAATGGGTGAGAAAGAGTGAGTAGGGATTGATTGATTGATTGATTTGCTGCCTTTATTAAAAACCCGGCCCTCTCTTACACTTAACCCTCCAATACAATTCTAAGTAAAACTAAAACACTGTACAACAAAGATTATAAGATAAAAATAGAAAAGATATAAAAGATAGGGAGGGAGATTGATTGATTGAGTACTTTATTTATGTAGATTACAATATTTACTGGCTTATACATTTAAATACAATAGCTTACAATACAGCAAAATTATAGATGAATTTACATAATATAGACTAAGAAAATAATTATTGAACTGTATATGATATGAAAAAGTAATTTGTAAT
>NC_052515.1:33532375-33608184 GCF_014356525.2 Nilaparvata lugens | reverse complement strand
TTTGATCAGCTGGTGGCTTAAACTAAAAATGAACCACATTTTAACGAACGAGCAAAGACTTTAAAAAGATATAGACCACTACCACCGTAAACCGTTTACGGAGGTAGTGTATAGACCCACAATGCCTATGCCTTCCCAATGATAGCTCTTACTTGAAATTGAAGGCCGCCATTGGGGTATTTTAGCACGAGATATTATATATTATTTATTTGTAATACTATAGATCACAAAGGCATTGGTGGCATTGGTATGTAATAATCTTATGGGTTGCCCCCTCAATGGCGGATTTCAATTCCAAGTACGACACTAGCGCTGCATGTGAGTCTATGCATCTTTAAGGTCTTTGCGAACGAGAATTGGATTTAATCCACTCTAAAATGGATTTTAGTTTGAATTGATATTGTGCAAACGGCCCTAACAGTTATTCAGTTCATTAACTTTTTTATATTTTACATGACAGATTTGTACTTTTTATTTTGCCTATAAATTGTCATCGTAATTTATTTTATTTGAAATTACTTTTTTATTTAATATGTACACTAGCCGTCAGGCTCGCTTCGCTCGCCATATCCGTCTAGCCAGGAGGCTCCGCCCCCTGGACCCCTGACTGGATCGTCCAAGAATGAGATCAGCAGGCTCGCTTCGCTCGCCTGCATTTTCCATTTGAGCATTTTTATCATTATGTTAGGACAATCCAGTCGGGGGTCCAGACTAAACGTCTGGCTAAACGGATATGGCGAGCGAAGCGAGCCTGACGGCTAGTAATATGATATTCCCAGGATTGAAGTAGTAGTGCCCAATCAATTTTTCCGCGATAAATGCATTCAAATCTTCAACTTGGTGCCAACCTAACAAAGTCAACTCAACTTAATGCCAAGCTGACAAAATTATTAATTCAGTTGCCAGTTAACAACTGTTTCGAAGAGGTACTCTATCCAGATTATAGTTCTATAGTAACATATGATATGAAAATTTCAATTATAATTAAGAGATTGGGAGAAAAAGAATATACATGCTAAAATACGAACTTTAAACCCTTAAAAACAACCCTTAGAGTTAAAATATTGCCAAAAGATTTCTTAGTGCGCCTCTAAAGGGCCAACTGAACATACCTACCAAATTTGAACGTTTTTGGTCCGGTAGATTTTTAGTTATGCGAGTGAGTGAGTGAGTGAGTGAGTGAGTCAGTCAGTCAGTCAGTCAGTGAGTGCCATTTCGCTTTTATATATATAGATTAGTATGTTCATGCAAAGCTGTGTTGTCCCTGAAGCGTAATAATTAGTCTGATTAGATTAGAGTTCTTTATTCAAATCTTAAACTTTAGTTTAAGAAACTTAAACTAAACTTAAAAAGTTTAAACTTTTTTTATTTAATTCCTATAAGCTCTAATTGGACTATTGCTACTCTGTCCGGCCAAGCGTGTATGAATAATCACATTAAAACGTATGGGAATTATATATTTTATTTTATATTTTTTCAAGGATCAAATTAATGTGAACATTTCATTACACATACATTTTTACTTCATTAAGAAATGTGACTTAAATTGAGAAACTAAATGATGAATGAATGAGAAGTTGATAACTAACAAAAAAGTACAGATAAAGTGAAAATTATTGCTTATTCACCTTTACAATATCAATTAATATTTATAATATGAAAAACGTTTACTCCTGCAGACGCGAAATAGTTATTTGTATATATAGAGTGAAAAGTGCTGTTTTTTCTCCCTGAGGGAAAAATTTGAAGCCCGAGGCGAAGCCGAGGGCAACAATTTTCCTGAGGGAGAAAAAACATTTGTCACTCGTGATATACACAACATTTTTCCTCCACCTACATTTTTATAAAAACTGCAAATAAAATAATTTTTAAAAACGTATGTGACCAAACAATGTGTTACAACATAATCTAAAAAGTAAACAGAAACAGCTGGCTTGTAATCACAGTTCTCCTCCGACAGCACTATCTGTCGGCTAAAGTAGTAACAACAATGACAGCCACAACTACAGCTATGATGAAGTTCCCGTTTCAAATTTGATTAGTTAATAAGTAATATTCGTTGGCTGGTATTTTGAATAACATGGATTAAAAGAAAAAAATATAAATTTTTTCTAGTATAGTGATATGAAGTTTGTAATAATAATTCCAGCATACAAACATAAATTTTATATATCGATCAAATGTCTGGTTGAGGTATTGAATTTAGTTGGTTTAATAACCAACTCTACTCTATATTATGCTTCCTCATATGAGCATAGACCTTCTGACCTATTCCAAATGTACGTTTTTAAAATAGAGATGCTTCCCATGTTATTGAAATGGAGTCACTTTTATTCCCTAGGGAGTTTTTCTGTTTTTTAGTACCGAGAGCGAAAAAGTGACACTTTAGTATCATGTTTCAGGGAGTAAAGTAAGTACTTTAGCCAGTAGGTGGAGGAAAAATGTATTTTTTCTTCAACATTTATCAAGAAATATGACAAATTGAGAAAATTAATAAGTGTATGAGAAGTTGATAACTAATAATAAAGTTCAGCTCAAGTGAAATTTGTTTTTTCACCTTCACAGAATCAATCATATTTTACTGTAACATTTATTAAGAAACTTGTCTTGAATTGACAAAATTGAAAAGTGGATGAGAAATTGATTACCAACAAAAAGTTCTTTTTGTGAATTCAAAGTACTTTTTGCTGGTCATCAACCTATCAACTAGGTCAATGTAACTTATAGAGCGCGAGGTCTACTGTTCACAGAACTACTAGTTTGAAGAAGAAACATTTGTACTAGAAACATTTAAATAGGTGGCATCTTTTCCAGTTCAAATAATATTTGTTGATAAATGTTGTCAAAAATTCATTACTTGCGTCCGAAGGAGCAAAAACATTTTCGGCTTTTCAAGTGAAAATTGACTCTTTACATTCACTACATCAATCTAAATAATTGACCGAGCGAAGTGAAGTCTAAGATTCAAGTCGACGGTTTGTCATTTCTATTCATGTTTAAATGTAAATGTTTATATGTTGCGCATTTACGGCGAAACGCGGTAATAGATTTTCATGAAATTTGACAGGTATGTTCCTTTTTTAATTGCTCGTCGACTTATATACAAGGTTTTTGGAAATTTTGCATTTCAAGGATAATATCAAAGGAAAAAGGAGCCTCTTTCATACGCCAATATTAGAGTAAAAATCAGACTATAGAATTATTCATCAGAAATCAGCTGACAAGTGATTATACAGATGTGTGGAGAAGCCAGTCTACTGTATTGCTGTATTTCCTTAAGGTCTATAGTTTCAATCAGGTACTTGTGTATGAGAATACTGCGTGAGGTTACTGTTCACAGAACTACTAGTACTAATAATTAATATTGGTAATATGAAAAACTGTAAACGTTTACTACTACTTAAGACACGAAAAGTTTTTTTGAAATTATTATGGCTGCGAAAAAGCAAAAGGTAACTTGATCCTTAAAGGTGCGTACAGACTTTCGCTCTGCTCCGCAACCGAACGTCACTCCATCAGAGCGATTGATGATCGACCGGGGAGCAACAGTGGTTCGACCGGGGAACGCGAGAAGATCTAACATCTTCCGTAACGTTCATGATGGGTGCGGGGCGGAGCGACTGTGGTTCGATGGAGGAACGAGGGTGGAGCGTGCTCGGTGCGGGTTGGAAGCGCGTATATGTGTACGCAGCTTAAGGTGTGCGTACAGACTGAAAATGGGGTGTCACTGATGGGGGGTTCATTTTTGTAATGAAACCGCCTTATTCTGAAAAGGGCTTTCATTGTATATTTTAGATTCCGGTCAGCATTCCTTATGAGTAATGCCAATGCTTTTTGGTCTCCAAATGATGACAGTTTGAAGTGAATCTCAGAGTGTAAAGTAATTTTGGAAAAAATATTTTAAATAAAGGATACTTTATGTTCTTATATTGTATTTTTAAATAATACTTTGCAAAATATGCATCAAGATTCTGTACTAAAGGCTTTCAAAAATTAGGTACACCCAATTATGTATTTTATACAATCAAAATATTTATCTCTTTCCTGTAAAGGGCTACTTGTAATATAAATATAAAGAAAATAAAAATCTCAGTACCCTTTTTTTTAAATATTTTATCACAACATGTTTCGGTCATTTGATTTTATTTTCTGAGATTTTTATTTTCTTTATATTTAAATCAAAATATTGTCTTTATTATGTGAATAGTATGTATTTGTAATGTTTGTAATATTGTCTTCACTATGGATGACGTATTTGTAATGCTTGTTTTCACTTTTAATGAATAAACTTTGTATTCTTCATAATCTCTGTCTTTTGAGCCTAGTTAATACGATGCCAATTGGCGAGACAATTGTTGTCTTTGGACAATTGTCATCACGTGGTTGCGGATTGTCGGAGGCCAGGCCAGTTAAACGAGAAGATGTTAAGTGGCCAACTATTGCACGACAGTCGAAAACTGAATATTATACAGCTGACTCAAATCCTATAGTGAGGTCCACGTTATAATGAGAGTATTTGATAAACTTTGATCATAGAGAAACTTTAGCGTATAGATATCCCATGGTATGGGGAATTTATGTCGCAACTTTTACTGTAATCTCAAGCCGATTACTGTCAATTATTGTCAATTTTTACTGTTTTGTTGGGGTGAGAGTGTATGAACGGCACAATTTGAGAGACTACCAGCGTCACACAGCTGCATGGGAAAGAACTAAGTGAACTATCGGCTTGGGATAACAGTAAAAGTTGCGACATAAACGCCCTATACCATGGGATATCTACTTATGCTATCGTTTCTCTATGCTTTGATGTTGCTATCCTTGTCTATCAATCGACAAAGCAGGTAGTACTATCTTTTACTAGCTCCGCAACGATTCCAAACCTGTTTTTGACAATGTATAAATATAATTAATTAAGGCAGAGAACAGACAACGCTGTTCTTCTATCTGTATCCACTGACATTATAACGTGGACCTCACTATAGCATTTTCTTTAAAATTAAACTAAGGTGAAAACATGGCCTAATGCTCGTCGTCTGTTGTGTCCCGTGAGGACTTGGAACGAATGTTAAACCAGCTATCCAAGGAATTTATCAGTGAGTCTTGCAATATGCTGGAAGAGGAGATCTGATATACAGAGTGTTTCAAAAGTAGTGTCGAACATTTTAGGGTATTGTTCCTGGATGATAGGAGACTACAAATGTCGTATTTTAAGTGTCCAAAACTCAGCGGTCATTCTTAGAGCTGCCATTTTGTTTTTTTCACTTGGGAATTTTTATCTCAAGAATGAAATGTTGTATTGATCTTGCAATCGGTTGCAAAAAAGCCGGGTTATTTTCAATCCTGATTGACTCCAGTAGATCCATCTTTTTGAAATGGTCTTCTCTGATTGGTTCACGTGAAGTTAATCAGGATTAAAATTTAACCGGCTTTTGTGCAACTGGGCCTTTGTGAGGGAAATTTTTGCATTCCTTTGGGAATAAATCTCAATTTACTGTGTGTGATTAGAAAGAACATTTCTGTATGAATGTTATTATAATTTCTTCTTTCGTAATAAATTTGTTATGCTTTTGTACTCCAGATCGAAGCTCGGTCCCCGATATTCTTGTATAATGTATAACATAGAATTGTCTTGTCCCCGATATTATAATATGAAGGTAAGTATTGGACTGAGTTATTGTCAATATTGTAGAACCGTTCCATAATTGAATAAAAGCACACATGTGTTGTAGAATTCTACACAGTTTTTGGTCTTGTACCGAATAAACTGTGTAGAATTTGACAACATATGTGTGCTTTTATTCAATTATGAAGGTGAGAATGAAATAATAATGCTTCTCAATGTAAAAAAACATGTAAGAATGTCAATATATCACTATTTATTTTAAACAGACAATTATTGTTTCTAGGTACCTACGTTTACACGTACTTTTTACGTTTATTCTTACACGGCGTCTTCAGTGTATTGAAACAAACAAAGAAGTATGTCCAAACAAAGAAGACATTCTGGCAAGATGGAAGAATTACTTCAGCTCAGTCGAAAGTGATTTAGAGAAAAAATGTTTCCTACAATTTGAGACCAAATTTATAATTTTTGAATAGATATTGACCGAGCTGAAGTTATTTTTACACCTTGCTAGAAGTATTGTTTGCTCAAACAGACTATTCAAATTCAAAATGTTCTTATTCCTCATAAAAAACAAAACAAGATTTATAATCTGCTGTCAGTTCTACATACTCTTACAAGAACTCATACATAAGGATAATATTTTTGTACAATAAAAACCACAAACAAAATAATTAAAATTAAATCAAATATAAAGTGGTCCTCAAAAAATCTTCATCCTAGTATTTTAATCATGATTGAGATTCATAACTTATCAGGGAAGAGTCGTGAACCGACAGTGCTTTAATTCAGGAATGATCTTCACATGGACCTGAGGTCTGTGTGTGAAGACTAGTTCTTCGGATTGCCAATACGTTTGGAAGATTCCGAGGAATGATTCAGATTTTTGTTTACATTCACGTTAGTAAAGATTGACTTTTTTAAATATATAATACAGTAAATGTGTGGGGTATTGATTAATCATTGATAATAATATTATACTAGATATTACAAAAACAATAGTTACAATAATCTAATGGTAATTGTGTTTAATAGCATATGTCATAGGGTATTGGTAAAATACAATGATAAACGTAAATTTAATCGTGGACATACCTCTTTACCGGTGTAGCTATAATAAAGATAAAGTAAATAAAACAAAGAGAGAGGAACACTAGTGAACGAACAGTACTTGTTAATAGTAACTGAACACATATTTTTAAGTATTTGAATATCAGGCAAATTAGAGTTTTACTTTCCTTGCCCTATTACCATAGGTAAGGAAAGTATTGCTTTCCGAAAAAAATAAGGTACCCCAATTTCTATACGTTTCAAGGTCCCCTGAGTCCAATAAAGTGGTTTTTGGGTGTTGGTCTGTGTGTGTGTATGTCTGTGAACACGATAACTCCATTCCTAATTAAATAACCGATTGACTTGAAATTTTAAACTTTAGGTCCTTATACCATGAGGATCCGACAATAAGAAATTCAATAGAATTCAATTCAAGATGGCGAAGAATTAGTAAAAAACCACGTTTTTCATGTTTTTTTCGAAAACGGCTCTAACGATTTTCTTCAAATTTATACCATGGATATCTATTTATAAGCCCTATCAACTGACATGAGTCTCATTTCTGGGAAAATTGCAGGAGTTCCGTAATATTCTTAAGAAAAATTTCGGATAATTACTAAAAAACCATGTTTTTCACGATTTTCTTAAAAATGACTTGACCGATTTCTTTTAAATTCATACCCTGTATAGTTATTTATCAGCTCCATCAACTGGCATGAGTCTCCTTTCTGGGAAACTAATAGGGAGTCCACCCCATCCTTGAGAAATGAAATTTGTAACCTCCTTCTCGTGCATGAGGTAAGTAGGTAGAGCAGTTTATAAAAGAACACATAGTCTAGATATTTCATCTGTAGAACAGCTGTTTTGACGACTTTTGAAAAATCATCGAATTTCACAATTTTACACAAAGGAAAAAGTACTCTGAAAACAATTATTATAAAAATCTGGTGTGGCGCACTCACACAACTTTCCTTGCCGTTATGAAAATATTGATCACTGACGCTAGTGTTCCCGCGCATCTCAAGTCTACTATTCAAATATTTGAGCCAGCTGGTGACAGGGCAATAACGCTGGAGACACACATGAGGTCTGCTATCTCTTCATAGTGAATGATTTAATAGAATCAACAATAATTTGCAATTGAATAATCACATTTTCTCGAATTTAAAGCTTATTTTCATTTTTAGGTGAAAATGTTACTGAACATTAACTGTAGAGATTTTCATGTTTAATCTACTCCACTTGATTTTTTTTTGTTTCAATTGTATCTGAAGCCTGATAATTGGGAATCTATCTGCATTGATGGGGCGGAGCTCCTGAAATTTTTACAGATATGGGACTTGTGGCAGTTGATAGAGCTTATCAATGACTATTCTAGGTATGAATTTGATCAAAATCGTTGGAGCCGTTTTCGAGAAAATCGCGAAAAACCCAGTTTTTGACAACATTTTCTCCATTTTAGCCGCCATCTTGAATTGCATTTAATCGAAATTGTCTGTGTCGGATCCTTATATTGTAAGGACCTCAAGTTCCAAATTTCAAGTCATTCCGTTAATTGGGAGATGAGATATCGTGTACACAGACGCACATACACTCACACACACACACACACAACACACACACACACACCACACACACACACACACACACACACCACACACACACACACACACACCACACACACACACACACACACCACACACACACACACACACACATACATACAGACCAATACCCGAAAACCACTTTTTTGTACTCAGGGGACCTTGAAACGTATAGAAATTTAGAAATTGGGGTACCTTAATTTTTTTCGGAAAGCAATACCTACTTTCCTTACCTATGGTAATAGGGCAAGGAAAGTAAAAAAGAGAGTGGAACACTAGTGAACGAACACTACTAGTAACTGAACACATTTTATTTGAATATCAGACAAAATTATATTTTTAAATTGAGAACATAATAGGTATTGAAACTAAATTACAATGAACAACTAGAAAAGTAATAATTTTTTATTGTATGTGACCAAACACAGTAAACATTCTAGATACATGGGAAAATGACTCCAGCTCAGTCAATATTTGGTTCAAAAATATTATAAATTTGGTCTCAAATTGTGGGAAACATTTTTATTCTAATAATTCATTTATGAAAAACATGGAAGCATATAGGATTTCTCCCAAAAATTGCTTCCATAACAACACAATTTGAGATCAATTTTTGAACCAATATTGACCGAGTTGGAGTCATTTTCTCATATTTTCAGAATGTCTTCTCTGCATGGACAGACTATAGTAAAATGAACAGTTTTTAGTAATTAACATAATGAAAAAGTGAAAAGTTCAGTCTTCAATGTGGCTGTAGTTTTTTGCTACTTTTCTTCATCATCTACTTGTTTAATCCATCTGTTTTGTAGCCAAGAGCGGTTAAAACTTCTGAAAAAATACCAGGATTGGCCTCGGAAGTTCCAGGTGCTTCAGTGTTCGATATAATGATATTCTGAGTAATATCTGTGTCAAGCTCTGGAGATGCCTCGAAGATGTTGCTGGAAATGGAATTGTTTGAAGGATCATACATAGGCCTAGTAGACACATTCAAAACGCGATCTGGTCCTGTAGACGCCCAACTCAAATCATCCAAACTGCACTTTCTTAGGATATTATTGATTTCCATTTGGGCAGTGAGTGCCTGAGCAGGAGTCATACGTTTTAATTGTGCTGCCACGCGTTTCCCATAAATGTTCCATTCACTGTCTTTCTCAATCTCAATGTCACTGCGTAAAACTGATTCACTCAAACTGTTGAGTTCACGAGCAGTAGAAGCAGTTTGCTGAATTTTAGACCGTGGCTTATACATCTTTTTAGGTTGATAGTCCGGAGCTGTATGGAATTGAGATTTGGAGGGTGAGTGCGGCCCACTTATGTCCCGATTCTGAGACTGTTCTGGTATTGGAGTGCTGGTGGTTTCTGGATCCTCCATATTTTCATTCGTTTTATCCACGTTAATATGCACATAAGATGGTTCTGTCCGATCATCATCAGGTGTACTGCCCCCAGGGATCTGGAAAGCACACAATATTGCAAGTTATAGACTAGTAGTTCTGTGAACAGTAGACCTCACGCAGTATTCTCATCCACGAGTACCTGATTGAAACTATAGACCTTATGGAAATACAGCAATAGACTGGCTTCTCCACACATCTGTATAGCCACTTGTGAGCTGATTTCTGATGAATAATTCTATAGTCTGATTTTTACTCTAATATTGGCGTATGAAGAAGGCTCCTTTTTCCTTTTATATTATCCTTGAAATTCAAAATTCCCAAAAACCTTGTATATACGTCGACGCGCAATTAAAAAAGGAACATAGGTACGGTACCGTACCTGTCAAATTTCATGAAAATCTATTACCGCGTTTCGCCGTAAATGCGCAACATATAAACATTAAGAGAAATGCCAAACCGTCGACTTGAATCTTAGACCTCACTTCGCTCGGTCAATTAGTGTGGTTGAAACATTTATTCTTACTTTTGGTTTCAGGTGCCTGAGACCGTTGGTTGTGTGTTTTTTTTTTTGTAAAAGTGTACTAAGATATTATTAGGCTGTACACTTATAAGTTATTGCTGTATTTTATAGGAGCCCTCTAAATATTTGATTATGTTTTGATAATAATAAAAAAGATAATACTATAAAATATAATGATAATTCAAAGAGTGACTTACATCAATCAATTTGTTTCTAGGGTTGAATATTTTTGCCTTCCTTTCCTCTTTAATTTTTCGCTTTTTCTCAATTTTTGCTATCTCCTTCTCCTTCAAGTCTTGAGGTGGAAATAATTCTATTCCAAACATATTATAATACATATATGAACATATATAATCCAATTATATTTTATTATATATAATTCGAACAAAAATTAAAATACCGAAACACAATTAGTAAATACAATCTTTGATCTGCGTTTGTCAAAATAAACAAAATTCAAAGTTTGAGCCGTTGCTGAGATACCCTGCTTTGTGCTGTTACCTGCCGGCGGAAATGAGAACTAAACTTGATTGTCTTCTGCTTTGTGCTGCTGTCTGACGGTAAAAACTATAACTAATCTTAAGTTTGGTAATTGTTTTTTATATTGATTTTAACGATTTAATTAGAAAAAAGTTCATGTTATCCGTAATTATAGTAATCTTTTAAGAATAGTTTTGCTATTTTCATCTAAATTTAGGATAAGAAGAAATTTGAGCAGGATTATCTTCTTCCGGTAGATTTTGCCTCCTCTGGTTGGCAAACATGGAACAACTGATCATTTTCATTTCAGACAACCTCAATTTTGCACATTGTCCGTTTTGTCTCGAATCGTCTGCATTGTGGTAATTTACGTTGTAATAAAAAGTTAAACTAAAGTATTTATGGTGATCTCTGGTTTTAGTGATGTGGAATAATTGTGTGTGAATTATTCGTTCTGAAACTGTGCGTGGAGAAATAAATCTTAATATTCCAGGATTGGAATTTTTGAAGGTAGTCTGAAGACTTTTCGTTTCTGTTTTGAGAAAAACGTGTTTACAAAGTTGAACGTGGTTTCCTTTGTTTTGGTTCAATTTGAAAATTAAGGTTTGGGGTTTGTTTTTTTTTTAAATCAGAGGTTAGGGAGCAACATTTTTACTGGGGTTTAACTTCGTGAGTGATGGTAGTATCTTGAAATTGAACATTTTATGCCGGTTGTAACGCGGGTGATAATGTCTGCTGCTAAGAAGCAATTCGGTAATCGAAAATTTTATGCGCTGCCCGAAGACTATTCTCTGAAAACGAGCAAGTTCCGTAACGCGTCTTTGAAAAAGGAAGACACAGCCAAGCTCATCAAATACATTGACGACAATGTTATTGGAAAGAACACCACTTTTGCCGGTCCCTATGGCAGGAGAAAAGGTTAGTTAAATAATCTTTCAATTACTATTATTTCTTACAATTGTTCTATTATAATCCTATATTCAAAAATAATTTGAATCTTCTAGTTCAAAATTTTGATCATCCAATTTAGAATCCATCTCATAATCTTGACTCCTTATCATAGACCTGTTACTTTGATATCAACATTTTTATTTCATTTGTATTTTGTAGATATTGGATCGGAATCGCCTTCCCGTTTATTTTCAACACCATTGATCCTTTCCAAACGGTGATCATGGTCCATCCTTGCCTAATCCAATGTCTTTACAAGGACCCAACATTGTTTTGCAGATAGGTAATATTCATTCGGATCACCCTGGCAATGTTTGTTAATAAAATTTTATGTGCACATCACCCATTAGAGTATGACTTAAATCTTCTAAGAGTAATGTAAAAATCTTTCAAACCAAATCTCTTTGTTCCATTACCAATGATAAAACCCTATGTTTCGGACCGATCATTTTAAATTGTAAAAGTAGCCTGACCTTAAATATTGTATTACGAAGGCTAATGTAGAAATGAAAAAGATAGAAAAATGTTTTTAATTTTAATGTAAATTTGTGTAAGGTCAGTAGCCTAGAAGGCCCGTGTTAATAAAGTTAGTACCGTATTGCTCTTTATAAAGTCTTCTGATAAATCATAGCTCTATGACAAGGACCGAGTCAGGTACACTTTCTGACACATCCAGGTTATGACTAAGGAGAGAAGTAACAAGTAAATATGAAGTATTTAAAACAATCAAGTCCCATTATACAAGTTGAAGTCTTTATATGAGTAATGTAGAAGTATAATTTATATGAGTCTTTATCTGTAAATATGTATGAAATAATCCACATGATGTCCAAGATTATATTTTAATTACCAGGAATAATTACCTAATTCACATGTACAAAAATATCAAGTTATGTTCTTTATAGTTATTTAATCATGACTGAGTTGATTACATAATTTTTCTCCTTACCCATTACCAACGTGCAATTATGTTTATACTTAGCCTACTTCTCATTTCCGGTGTCCTCATCACGATCCTAGGAACGGAGAGTTGTCATTGGTTTTATCAGCTCAGGGTTATCAAGAAGGCATCTAGGGCGTCCTATAATAATTGTTTGAATTCAATTGTAATAATGTTTTATTTGGTAATATTTTATTTATTTATAACGAAGGGATGAAATATTTAAGAAAGTATTCTAGAGGCTAACGAGAAGAGATAGAGTGGGTAGTGAACGAATTGAAAAGGAACGCCATACAGGTGGTTATTGAAGAAAGACAGATGAAATGGTTTGGATATTTGGTGAGAATGGATGAGGATCGTAGAGTTGGAAGAACTATGGAGGCTGTGCTGGGTGGTAGAAGAGGTAGAGAGTACGACAGAGAAAGAAAATGTGGAGAAGATTGAAGCTGGTAGAGGAAAGACAGTTGATGAAATGAGGAAAATGGCTATAGTGTGGTCCACGTTATGACAGTGGATAAAGATAGAAGAATAGCGATGCCGATTCTCTGCATTAATTAATTATATTTCCACACTGTCAAAAACATAATTGTCATCGTTGTGAACCTAGAAAAGGATAGTACCACCGGCTTTGTCGAATGATATACAAGGATAGAAAAATCAAAGTTGATCAAATACTGTCATTATAACGTGGACCCCACTATAGAAGAAGAAGAAGAAAAAAAAAGAATAAGAAGAGAGAAGAAGAAGAAGATGAAGAAGTAGAAGAAGATGATGAATGAGACATAGGGAGGAGAAGGAGAAGAAGAGATACATTTACTAGTTTTTCAGTTCAGCTGTCCAGGCCTACTTTATTTTTTTGATTCTATGTTTTCAATTAGGCCTACCTTAAATGAATCACCTACTCATCACCATTATGAACGTGTAATTTTTTTTTCGCCCCACTTGGATGTAATGGGCTGGTTTACGTGCGTCGTATGGAGGCCGAAAGTGATTGTTTTCTGACCAGGCCGGTAAAATTTTTACGGCCCTAGGGCTGTAAAATAACCTTGAAGTCAGCTGATTCTGATTTGATGTGAACGTGTTTACAAAATAGTTTATGAAACGGAATCAGTTTATGCTTCTAGAATTGAATAAAGTTTTTGCAATAAGATACTATCATTTTATTTGGATGAATGAAATACAAATAATGAGATATTATAAACTATTCTAATTCAATTTTCAGAGTATAATAGAATCTAACCTCAAACCTCCTAGTACAGCGTTTATCATGGAACATGGTGGATAAACGGAATCATTTTATGCTTTTAGAATTCAATAAAGTATTCTGTAATAATATACTATCATTTTATTTGGATGAATAAAATACAGATAAGATATATATTATAAACTATTCAAATAATTCTATTCTCAGAGTAGGATAGAACTTCTAACCTCAACTTCCGTTGACATTCAGATTGGCCAAATTTCAAGTGTGCTAAAACAGCTGATCAAAAACTTTTCATTCTTTGTGTTTATCATTCAATAATCAAAACATTTATAATAATATCATCTTATTGTCATTTGGAAGAATACAAAGTATAAACTCAATCTCTTACATAATTGAACATAATCTTTTAGGTTATTTAGACAAATCAGAATAAAAAATAAAAATACTTGGACAATTTCTTGATATTCAGATTACCTCAGATTTGCTAGAGCTATGACCTTCCACTTTTGCTTTCGGAAGTGCTTATAATAGACAATTATTCTCATATATATATATTGTTTATTTTCCTGTGTGGCGAAAAATAACGTTCTCACCATGGGCAAAAATGTTTTTCCGGCTCTCAATCTTTTCTAGTCCTCGGCCTACGGCCTCGGACTTGAAAACCGATTTCGAGCCAGAAAAGTCCCATTTTCGGCCCTAGGTGCGAAATATGCTATTTAAATGTAGGATGTAGGAGTCAAACTCATTTCCATATTATAATGTTTGCGTGTTGGCTGGATAATGCGCCTTCTTATTTTTCTATAGCACTGGTAATATTATCAGTACTTGGCATTCGAGCTGCTTAATTAATATCAAGGTCACCGCCAGTACTCAAGTCGTTAGTGGGTCAAACAATTGAATTCACTTTGCATGATCTCACATAACCGTCAATATAAACAGAAATTATGGCATTTCCGCTGTGCAGATATGATTCAGTGTTGTTTGGAAGGAAACAGTAATGTTGAATCATGTGTCATTCGTATTGGTTTGATTATTTAAGTAAACTGAATCATAGGAAAAAATTTCTCATTTTAGTTTTGTAGACCTTAGACAGGTGGTGCCCCCCTAATCCCATGGACGCACCCCCGCCCCTTAAATTTAGAAAGGAAAATCAGCTTCTTAAACCCCCTCCCCCCCAATACAAGAAAAAAATTTGTCAGTGGGCTATTTATTTTCAGGCTGTGCAAAGGCTAAAAATAAACTTTCTACTGGTGATATTTCTCAAAGTTTTTCTATTTGTATATCATGAATGATTCATGAAGCTATAAAAGGAGAAAGGTTTCTCAGGGAAACATTTTTTTCCAATCATTACTTTTTGAGGTATGAGCGCCTGAAGTTTAAATTTTTGGGACAGAACATTTCAAGTTCGGTAAGAGATAAATCTGTGAGATTTAGAGGATAGATTCTTCATGGTATTGTTGATCTAGTTAAACAAAATTTTCTGAAAATATTGATTTTTGAGAAAGTTATTCAATTTACTAAAAATGACCAAAAAAACTTTTAGTTGAGTTATTTTTGGTCATTTTTGGTAAATTGAATAACTTTCTCAAAAATCAATATTTTCAGAAAATTTTGTTCAACTCAACTAAAAGTTATTTTTGGTCATTTTTAGTAAATTGAATAACTTTCTCAAAAATCAATATTTTCAGAAAATTTTGTTTAACTAGATCAACAATACCATGAAGAATCTATCCTCTAAATCTCATGGATTTATCTCTTATATAACTTGAAATGTTCTGTCCCAAAAATTTAAGCTTCAGGCGCTTATATCTCAAAAATTAATTATAGGAAAAAAATGTTTTCCTGAGAAACCTTTTTCCTTTTGATAGCTTCATGATATACAAATCGAAAAACTTTGAGAAATATCACCAGTAGAAAGTCTATTTTTAGCCTTTGCACAGCCTTAAATACTTCTGACCGTTTTTGTGATTTCGAGCCCCCAATTTCTCAATTTTTCAATTTTGAGAATGCAATCTGCGTCCATACCTTCCCCCAGTGGGCAATATAAGAACCAGTTTAAGCAATCTCTCATAGTGAGATTCTCTCTATCTAAATCTATTCTCTCTATCTCTATCTATTCTCTCTATCCAATCACTCTATCTTTACTCTCTGCTTATACTAAGCTATAAGGTGTGGGCAGGTCATAATGATGCCTTTAGGTAATTTATGCTAGATATTGGAACCACACAGGAAAACCGGTTCTTTTGACTCTCCTAACCTTCTTAACTAGTTATTAAAGTGCATAATAATTCGTATTCCGGTCATGATACCTGTGGCAAATCGTTCTTTTATGTCTGTGAAGGAAATTCTTCTTCTCTTGTTTCTCTCCTATTTCTTGGAGGATATTCTTCTTCTCTCCTATTTTTCTCCAATCATGTTTTATTCTTTTTTCTCCTCCACCTGCTTCTCTGCTGCGGTTTTCTTGCTTTCTCCCTGAAAAAAGAAAATGAAATATTAATATCAGTATTATTTATCTATTGAAATGTGGTTGAAAGCACGGAGTAAAAAACACAAAGAGCATAAAGGAAGAACATAGAGCTCCTTCTTCCGTGGTTGAAAGTTAAGATAAGTACTGTAGTAGCTTTTCAAAACAAACTCAAACTAAAGTAGTAAGCTACATAACTAGTATTTCTGTGAACAGTAGACCTCACGCAGTTTTCACATCCACAAAATATCTGATGTCACCTGTTCTAGTTGATTGAGTTGAATCACAATTCACAGTTGAATAATAATCTACTCTTAAAAACTGTTATTTGTTTTCTCCATGATCAAAAACTCACTTATGTTAATAAACTCAGTTCACGTTTGAATTTGTTCCCATATGATGATTTATCCAGTTTCGTGACAATCTTTCCATCTGATAAAAATATTTCTGAACTATTTTAAAATTAAGTTTTTCAATCAAGAATATTATAATTTCTTGGGCATTATTCAGTTCATTTAATCATTTTTCTTTTATTTTCAATCACCTATTAAATTTTTTCTTCGAATGTGAGAATATTGATACTAATGGGCACGCTTCATAAAAAATATTGAAACCCTACCTTATAGAAATAGTAACGGACAGACATCTATGTAATGCATGCAATGAATATTCCATTTGTCAGCTGATTGATTATGAATAATTCTATCGTATGCAGTTCATCTATAATTTTGCTGTATTGTAAGCTCTTGTATATAAGTAAAAGCCAATATATATTGTAGTCTACATAAATAAAGTAGTCTACTCAATTAATCAATCAATGTTCATCCTCCACCTTGCTCTTGATCTTCTTCCTGTTCCACTTCTACTCATTTCTGTTCTCTTCTTTTCTTTTTTAATCCATCTTTTCCTAATCAATCTTGTCTTCTCTATTCTCCATTCAATCATCAACCCATCTTTTTTCTTTCCCTCTATTTCTACCTCTCCGATCGCCATTTTTTCTTCGACTCCTACATCTTCTCTTCTCCTTCTTCTTCTTCCACTTCTTCGTTTCTTCTCATGTATCTCTCTCATCCTCTTCTCACTTACTGGCTTCCAACGATATCTCTCTCTCTCTCTCTCTCATACACACACGCACACCCTCCACCCTCTCTATCTCTGTATGATGTCATAGTATCGCGCCACGCAGTCTGTGAGCGTTTGAAAGTGGGTCACACCGACTGACTTCTATTATTATTACAGTATCCAAGTCAGTTCAGTCGGCTCACAGAGTACTTGGCCAGTATTGGCTTTGACCGTACATAACCTGACCACCACATCCATCGTTTTATCGTAGCTAATAGCATCTGTTCAAGTTGCTCACTTTATGTGAACACTCTCATAAGAGCCAATGTATTCTATTTCTACCCAGCATATCACAAATTCATTGGAAAGTTGAAGAAGGAGTAAAACAAGGAGTTGGAGAGGTAAAGTGGAAGGACTGAAGGATTAATGGGAGGAAGAAAAGGGAGTCAATTGGAATGAGGAAAATGTATGTTGAAGAGCAAGGAAAGAGAAGGTAAAAATAGCGGGATGGAGTGAGAGGTTATGTGAGAAAGAATGCCACTCCTTCTCTTTCTCGGAATTGGAAGTACGAACATCTGTTATCAGAATTTACAAGACATGTGGTCAGTCTTCTGAGAGATTTATTTATTTCAAATATTATGTAATAAAGGGAAATTGTAGGTTGTCAAACCACTGTTTATTCGAAATTATGTAATTTACTTCTTATAAAAAAATTGATTCTATAATGTAGCTTTAAATTTTTATCGTAGATTATTGACCGAGCTAAGTGAGGTCTAAGATTCAAGTCGACGGTTTGGCATTTCTCTTAATGTTTAAATGTTTTAATGTTTATATGTTGCGCATTTACGGCGAAACGCTATAATAGATATTCATGAAATTTGACAGGTATGTTCCTTTTTTAATTGCGCGTCGACGTATATACAAGGTTTTTGGAAATTTTGCATTTCAAGGATAATATCAAAGGAAAAAGGAGCCTCCTTCATACGCCAATATTAGAGTAAAAATCAGACTATAGAATTATTCATCATAAATCAGCTGACAAGTAGTGATTACACAGATGTGTGGAGAAGCCAGTCCACGGTATATAGAAGAAGACGGTAGGTGTCACGCGCATGTTTGTGCTAAATTTCCGGTGTCGCTGACGTCATTTTATATCCAATCATCTGTTTTTAACAAATAAGTTTCATAAATATTGCCAATAGATGTTGAAAACCTCGGTTGGTGGCGATGACGCAATCTAGCTGGCTGGCCACTGCGCATACATTTCGTGGCCTCTACCGTTTTTATCTAAATACCGTGAGCCAGTCTATTGCTGTATTTCCATAAGGTCTATAGTTTCAATCAGGTACTTGTGGATGAGAATACTGCGTGAGGTCTACTGTTCACAGAACTACTAGTAGAATTGTATGGTAACTTGGGCTGACTTATGTGTATTTCATCCAGGTTGTTAAAATTTTCTTATACCGTATCTGAATTTTAATTAATTTTGCTCTGTAACAATGATAGAGCAATTATTATTAAACGAAAATCCAAAATAAATGCTGTAAATCACCCCGAAGACTTCTGCTACTACAAATATTGACAACAGGGTAAACATCTAGATGGAAATTTGATGAGTGCTACATTCAAAAATTATTTGTCAGCCCGGGAATCGAACCCAGCACCTCCTAATTGCCGGTCAGGAATGCTTACCCTTACACCAAACTGACAATCTCTGGATAGCAGCGCTCATTTTATACGAAGCCATAGCGGCCAGCCAGTCTACAGATGGAAATTACCAAGATATTGAAATTATTCAAATGCTAATGAATTAATAATTATTATTATTAAACGAAAATCCAAATTAAATGCTGTAATTCACCCCGAAGACTTCTGCTACTACAAATATTGACAACAGGGTAAACAGCTAGATGGAAATTCGAATTTAAAATTTTTGAATAGTAGCGCTCATCGAATTTCCATCTAGCAGTTTACCCTGTTGTCAATATTATTGTAGTAGCAGAAGTCTTCGGGGTGAATTACAGCATTTAATTTGGATTTTCGTTTAATACTAATTATTAATTCATTAGCATTTGAGTAATTGCAATATCTCAGTAATTTCCATCTGTACAATGATAAAGTACCCTATCACAATTTTGCCTTGAAAATTCCGATACTTTTGGAAAAAGTACACAACTGTTGAGAACGTCAATTCAGGAAACTCTAGACTATACAAATTAGAAAAATATATTAAACTTTGGTTTCTTCACAAATAAACTTTCAATATTAGTCCCATCAAAATTCTTGAACTTGAAAAACTGTAGATATGAGAGATGGAAGATCCTTCCATGTTTGTATTACTCTCGAATTACTCATAGAATATTCTTGTTGAATTGTCTTTTCTTGTTCGGGTTACTCTTGAATAGAAATAAAATAAATTAATTTTTTCATTTACTTGATAATGACATCATAGCCGAAACATATTGTGAGTAAACAATTTAAAAAAAAGGTTACTTGGATTTTTATTTCTAATATATTTCACTTGTTGTGTAGTTGAGAAGTTGATATTGTGATAATTATTCATAAATCTGTGGTTTTTGACAATTTCTTAGTATTTTCATTTAATCTATCTCTATATATTAAAGCGAAATGGCACTCACTCACTCACTCGCAGAACTAAAAATCTACCGGACCAAAAACGTTCAAATTTGGTAGGTATGTTCAGTTGGCCCTTTAGAGGCGCACTAAGAAATCTTTTTGCAATATTTTAACTCTAAGGATAGTTTTCAAGGGTTTAAATTTCGTCTTTTAGCATGTATATCCTTCTTCTTATTCTCTCAATTATAATTGAATAATGTCCATACCATATGTTAATATAGAACTATAATCTAGAGAGAGTACCTCTTCGAAACAGTTGTTAACTGGTAACTAAATTAGTAATTTTGTCAGGTTTGCATTAAGTTGAGTTGACTTTGTTAGGTTGGCACAAAGTTGAAGATTGAAATGCATTTATCGCGGAAAAATTGATTGGGCACTGCTATTTCAATCAGAGCTATTCCTGGGAATATTATATTACTAGCCGTCAGGCTCGCTTCGCTCGCCATATCCGTTTAGTCTGCACCCCCGACTGGATCGTCCTAACATATGATAAAAATGGTCAAATGAAAAATTCGCTGCTGATCTCATTCTTGGACGATCCAGTCGGGGGTCCAGACTAGACGGATAGACGGATACGGCGAGCGAAGCGAGCCTGACGGCTAGTCTAATATATTTGTTGAAGTAAGATACAAATGAATGGTGATCACTCTCAACTAGTTATCCAGTTGTTGAAATATTTTAGAAATGTTGTTGACTTTACACTTAACTACTTATTTGCTAGTTGTAAACATCTAAAAATTTGATGTAATTTCTGAGCAGCACACTTTAAAAATGTTGGACAGAACGATGTGCTCTAATTATTCCTCTGTTTTTATACACTTTTAAGTTGTGTGTTCAAAACTGACATACAGTCTGAATCTCACGCCAGAAGTGAGATCTATTTTTGATGGACGTTTCTCTTCCCCGCCCCACCCCTCTCCAATCAACATCAACCAAATTACTTTTTATGACCGTTATAAAAGTTTCATGTCTATTTTTCGCGGAGTGAGAAAAATCTCTCTTCAAGTTTTGCAAATATTCGTGCTTGTCTTTCCGTCGAAATGCTCTGCAAATATAGTTTTGTTATCTTTCAAATTCTAGTCATTTCGTTGAAATGTATTAAAGTGAGAGACGTAGTATGTTTGCTAACTTGTAGTTTTCGTTGTTGTCTTCTAAATTCGAAAATTTATAACATCCAAAAATGAATCAAGTATAAGTTGAACAATATTTATTTGGAGTTCATAACATTTTCATCACGGTACTCTCCCCAAATGCCTATTTTTAAATTGTTGATAAAGTTTCTACATTAGTTTGAATTCTTGTATTTACAGAGTTATTTTTTTATTTCATTGATTAAGTTTGATTTTTTTATCAGTTGTCTTTATAATGTCTGGTTGTGTATTTTTGTATAGTTTAGGATACATTTCTGTTCAACAACTTTGGAAATTTCCACCCAGTTTATTTAAAACTTGCACTGAGAATCAGCTATTGTATCGTGAGGTCGACGTTATAATGGCAAGTGGAGAAAGATAGGAGAACAGCGTTGCCGATATCAAATACTGCCAATATAGCATGGACCTTAAAAGTTACAATAGCACTGAGATTATTTAAGAGTTTATGACCGTTTCGTCGTTCGGATATTCCTGATGAGTGTTTAGTCGAAATTTGTTGATATCATTGATCAATATCAATATCAAATTTATTGACCGAACGTAGTGAGGTCTATGTTTCAACTCGATTTGCTTTTGTCTGTCTGTATGTAACGCGATTACGGCCAAACGCGTTGATAGAATTCGATGAGATTTGGCAGGAATATTCCTTTTTCAACTGCGCGTCGATGTATACACAAGGTTTTTTGAAATTTTGCATTTTAAGGATAATATGAAAAGAAAAGGAGTTCCTCCATACTCTGTTATCACTATATATAATATCATCTATTTTGAAGATAGGATCAATCAGACTATAGAATTATTCATAATCAATCAGCTGACAAGTGGTTTATTCATTGCATGCATTACACACATGACTGGCTGTGTCTATTTCTATAAGGTAGGGTTTCAATATGTTTTATGATGCGTGCCCATCAGTATCAATATTCTCACATTTGAAAAACAAATTAATGTAATAGGTGATTGAAAATAAAATAGAAAATGATTATATGAACTAAATAATACTGAAGAAATTACAATATTCTTCATTGAAAAAAAATAATTTCAAAATAGTTGAGAAATATTTTTATCAGATTATCACGGAACTGGATAAATTATCATATGGGATACAAATTCAAACGTGAACTGAGTTTATTAACATAAGTGAGTTTTTGATCTTGGAGAAGATAAGATAAGATTCTTTATTTCGCATCCAATTTACAACAACAGAACAGCGCACAAAACTAAAAAAAAGATAGCAAATAAGAATAATAAAACAATACTTAAGACAACTTTTTAACCGAATAAATATGAAATTTGCTGATAATACTAATTGTATTAATTCTCATTATAGGATGATGAAATGTAATCTAGCACAGCTACTCTGTTTTACAAAAATACACCATAATTAATGCACGAAATAAAATACTGCATGCAAAGACCTTGGTGACAAGGTCACGTTCGCATTGCAGGAGCATCACTGAACAGAACTAAAGGACAGTTCAAAACAAGCAAAACTTGACTTAATAAATAATAATGACAATAGATAAAATATATTAAAATTGAGAAAAGAAATACAATAAAAAATAATAAGAACTAAAAATACTAAAAAATAATCTATCCTGAATATAATTCAAAGAACAAAAGTACTGATAAAAATCGAGGTAGTCAGGCCAAGTTAACCAATAGTTTGAATATAACAACAGAAAACAAATAACAGTTTTTAAGAGTAAATTATGATTCAACTGTGAATAATTGTGATTCAACTCAATCAACTAGAACAGGTGACATCAGATATTTTGTGGATGTGAAAACTGCGTGAGGTCTACTGTTCATAGAACTACTAGTTAATTGAGGTACAATATTTAACTAGATTCTATGGCATCTAAACTGTTTGATCTAGGACCATTTCAATCATGAGTTTACCAGGAACTGACCAAGGGTATTATGAATGGAGGTGTTGCTAAAATTGCATACAATCTTTATACATGTACATTTCACATACACAGGTATAATAGACTGTTCAATATTCAAGTATTGCGTGACTGAATGCCAGCTATTCTCATTCAACTACAAGAGGGTAATAGCAGGGAAATCCACTCCAAGTTGTCAGTATTCCTCATTGCATAATATCAATGCTTCCTATTCTGACAATGCTGACAGTAAATCTCAGTACAGTGAGCAACAGTATAGCACAGTAATGAATGTAGGCTATAGAATTGTTGTTGATAGGTTGTAAACAGTTCCGTTTGGTTTGATGGAATAATCTGATGCATTACATAAAAATAGTTTAGATTTTATAGTTTGAGCTGCACTGTGTTATTATTGTGTTAGTAGATAGCCTTGTGTGTTTCCTCAATATTTATCTAGTTGAGGTGGGTCAGGATGTTTCCTGGTGATGATTTGTATTTGGCTGAGAAATAATGTTCAAATGTTGAAATTTCCCTTGATAAATTGATAAATTTGTTCTTCTTCTTCTTTTCCTTCTCCTTCTCCTTCTAGGGTTGTGTGGTAGAGAGGACCAGGAGTCCTAACTCCGCCCTAATAAAGGCATATAATCAATCAATCAATCTCCTCCTCCTACTCCTCCTCCTCCTCCTCCTCCTCCTCCTCCTCCTCCTCCTCATCATCATCATCTTCCTCCCACCATCTCATCTCATACTCCTCTCATCATCATGATCTTCTTTCCCTTCTCGTTTTTTCCTTTTCTCCATTTTCTTCTTTTGCTTTTTCTCCCTATCATGCTCATATATTCTTCATTTTCTTCTACTCATCATCGTCTTCTTTTTCTCCTTCATTTTCATACTCTTCTTTATCTTCGTCTCCTTCTCCACCTTCTTTACTTCTTCATCTCCTTCTTATTATCCACTAATCTTATTTTCCTTCTTTTACTTCTGCTTGTTCATGTTGTTGTTGTTGTTCTTCTTCTTCTTATTGAATGAAAAATACTAAGGAATTGTCAAAAACCACAGATTTATTGATACTTAGAAAGACCGGTTTCGGTTATTACACCATTGTCAATCTCTGACAAACTGAATAAAATATGAATAATTACCACAATATCAACTTCTTAACTACACAAAAAGCTTCTTCTTCTACTTCTTCTTGTTTCTTTTCTTTTTCTTCTCCATGTTCTTCTTCTCATGGTGGACATGAAATCAGTTGCATGTAGAGAGTATCCGACTCAAGTTTTCGAGTTTAGTTTGAACTTGATTACCTGAACTTCTTCACCTGAAGATTACAGCTAACAAATTCGACACCAGCTTGTGAGTTTGGATTGGCGGTAAACGTTCTTATCTCATGACAGCCTCAACAAGCCAAATCTATTAATAAGGCTTTGAGTGTTGTACACATTTCCGTAAACATTGCAATGTATATTCACTACTCGAGGCTTTCAATTTTCAGGCGTTTATTGAATTGAATTGAATGACTGCCTTTATTTTCCCTAGAGAGCGAAGTTAGGGCACAGTCTGCCCTCTCTTACACTTAACTCTCTTGAAATTATTCCAATTATCAACTAATCTTCAATTGAATACAGAATAAATTTGATTAATACCTGAACTATAGTGAGGTCCACGTTATAATGACAGTATTTGATCAACTTTGGTGATGCTATCCTTGTCTATAATTCAACAAAGCCGGTGGTACTATCCTTTTCTAGGTCCATAACGATGACAATAATTATGTTTTTGACAGTGTAGAAATATATTAATTAATGCAGAGAATCAGCATCGCTATTCTTCTATCTTTATCCACTGCCATTATAAGGTGGACCTCACTGTAGAGTCTATTAAAGCACGAATTGAACTAAAGTCAAGCTTGAAGCCAGGAGAAAATTCTGTAAGCTTAACTTATAACATAGCCTGAAGTTAATTATGTATGCATTAAATCCAATGATTGGCATAATTTATTGTATGATACATTAATCCAATAACAGACTACACTCAAATGATTGGAACTTTTGATTTCATTTATTCAATTTTTTCATAAAAAGCACAGATCTGGAGAGAAAAACTAAGGATACCTTGTATTATTTCTCTCCCAAATTCAGGCTTTCTTTCTTTCTTTCTTTCTTTCTTTCTTTCTTTATTTATTTGTACTGTACCAATGCACACGTTTCTAAATTAGAATAGAATATATTTTTCAATATTCATGGAACTATTCAAGTAGCTTCTAATTCAGGTATTGATTCCGATTGTTTACCTCTCAATTCACGGTTAATTCACTAGTTGGCTCACAGATTTATCAATCCTGGCTTGATGTCTGATTTCTAGTGCTAAATTTATTCAATTTTCTGTTGAAAGCTTGTTGGGAATTCAGCCAAAATACCAAAATCATGAAACTTGTGCAAGTTGAAAAATCTGGTGTGGTGCACTCACACAACTTTCCTTGCCGTTATGAAAATTGATCACCTGATGCTAGTGTTCACGCGCATCTCAAGTCTACTATTTGAAGATCTGAGCCAGCTGGTGACAGGACAATGAAGCTGGAGACACACGAGGTCTGTTATCTCTTCATAGTGAATGATTTAATAGAATCAACAGTTGCCAACATTTTCTCGAATTTCGAGCTTAATAGAATCAACAGTTGCCAACATTTTCTCGAATTTCGAGCTTATTTTAAATTTTAGGTGAAAATGTTACAAGACATTAATTGTAGAGATTTTCATGCTCAATCTTTTCCACTTGATTTTTTTTTTAATTGTATCTGAAGCCTGATAATTGGGAAACTAAAATCAAACCTTGCATAAATGGGGCGGAGCTTCTGAAATTTTTATAGATATGAGACTTGTGGCAGTTGATAGAGCTTAATTATCAATAACTAACTATTCTAGGTATAAATTTGATCAAAATCGTTGGAGCAGTTTTTGAGAAAATCGCGGAAAACCCTGTTTTTACAACATTTTCGTCATTTTAGCCGCCATCTTGAATTGCATTCGATCGAAATTGTTCATGTCGGATCCTTATATTGTAAGGACCTCAAGCTCCAAATTTCAAGTCATTCCATTAATTGGGAGATGAGATATCGTGTACACAGACGCACATACACTCATACACACAGACCAATACCCAAAAACCACCTTTTTGGACTCAGGGGACCTTGAAACGTTTAGAAATTTAGAAATTGGGGTACCTTATTTTTTTCGGAAAGCCATACTTTCCTTACCTATGGTAATAGGGCAAGGAAAGTAAAAATAGCATCTTGAATTTGTGTTTATTGCCGCAAGATGGCAGGAATTACTGATACGTTTATCTCTATCTCATCATTGAACTATAATAATGTCAGTCATCACTATCAAAAGAGGAGCTTATTCATAGTCAATTGAACTGGTTGGAAAGTTACCATTGCCTCATAAGATGCGGGTCCTCTCTGATAAGCCTTGTATCACTGTTATAAAAATCTAGTTCAAACTAATTTATGTTATTGTATAAGAGATGAGACTGTAAAGCCGTGGCCACACTGAACAAATATTCGACATACATGTTCGGCAAACATGTTTGTTGAGGAGCTCAGGGACAAACATTCTAAAAAGTTTGGACAATCATTGTTTGTCAAACAAAAAATTACTGTTTTTCCAAAAATTTTCAGTGTTTACATCTGTAAAACTTGCCCAGTTTTACAGCTCTAAAATTTGCCCAAACAGTTATGTTTCTTCTGCCATATTTTATTCAATGTACGTTGATTGGTCGAATGAATTATTTTTATAACTAGTAGTTCTGTGAACAGTAGACCTTGCGCAGTTATAAACCAGTCTCCTGTAAAGGTGCGTACAGACTGTCGCTCTGCTCCGCAACCGAACGTCACTCCAGCAGAGCGATTGATGATCGACCGGCGAGCAACAGTGGTTCGACCGGGGAACGCGAGAAGATCTACCATCTTCCGTAACGTTCATGATGGGTGCGTGGGCGGTGCGACTGTGGTTCGATGGTGGTACGAGGGCGGTACGAAGGAGGAGCGTGCTCGGTGCGGGTTGGAAGCACGAATATGTGTACGCAGCTTTATACTGTCCATTAGAGTAAATTCTTTCCTGTCCTTTCGTGTCGGCGAGATATCGGTGTATAAACGACTAATGGCTAATAATTTTATGTAAACAGCTATGCTACCATCATCAAAAGCTTACAGAGTTGAAAGCAGAGAAAAGTCGGGAGAAAAATAGTATACTACTTCGAGTTATCAATTGCATGCCTCAATGCATGCAATTAATAGTCCTCGCAACTGCTAATTCTTTACTAAGTTACATTGAGATATTGAATTACATGCGCCAATGCAATTCACTCGACAGCTGATTTATGATGAATAATTCTATAGTCTGATTTTTACTCCAATATTAGCGTATGAAGGAGGCTTCTTTTCCTTTTATATTATCCTTAAAATGCAAAATTTCCAAAAACCTTGTATATAAGTCGACGCGCAAATTAAAAAGGAACATACCCCTGTCAAATTTCATGAAAATCTATTACCGCGTTTCGCCATAAATGCGGAACATATAAACATGAAGAGAAATGCAAAACCGTCGACTTGAATCTTAGACCTCACTTCGCTTGGTCAATTAAAATCAATTTCTTCACAGTTATTCCTAATATCAAAACATTCTTATCCGTTGTCTAGTACATTGATACCTCCTTATTCCCTTGTGACGTAAATTCCGAAAGGTCAAAGTTGATAGAAATTGTGAAGGCTCTCTAGGGAGACAAAAGCTTGTCATCACAGCGAGTAGATGCTCTGTTTTTCCCTCCTATAAAGAAGGTTGCAGCCAAGTCTGTATTGTGATTATTGGCCTGGAAAAAATTCCGCTGACATTGCTAAATCACACCTTGCTTGACATCTTTCCATTATTTTCCTTGTCATTAGCAATCCTGTGTTATTAAGCTGATAGAAAAATTTTCAGAGCAGAAAATTTTATTTATTTATAATGCAAATGAGACATTGGTAGATAAAATAATAAGGTAGTCATTGTGCTATTTTTCTTCCAAATTCATAGGTGACACAGTCCAAGATAAGGTTAGAATTTCAAGTGTACAGTTTTTACAAAATTTTAGTCCAAAATAAACATGAAAACTATGAATTTTGAATTTAGATGGCATGAATTAATAAATTGATTAGCAATATTCCACTCAATTACCACTTGTAACGAATAATATTGAGTTATTTTTTTTCATTGGAAAGTAAAGGGCTCTTCACTACTAGTTGATTTGTTATGATAGAATAGAAAAATAAATTGTTGTCATTTTTTCTAAGATTAATACTAGGATATCTCTACTTTTTGAAACGATTTCTATTCCAATGAATTATACGATTCTTACTTCTTGTCATAGCTCTATTCACTCACTACTCAATTATAAGTACAATCTTGTATTATAATATATCCTATACTATTAAACGAGCAACTTCTGTTTATATGTTTATATGCTTCAAAATAAGTTTTTAAGAATCATGTTCTATGAGAAATTTAATCGTTTTTGTCCTTTTGATTTCCCAACAGAGTCACTGAGAACTTTATTCCATATTACATCATTAAAAGTTAGGCGTGATGTTAGAGCACTTATTTTTCTTTTTGATCTCTTAAATAATGTAATTGATTCATCATACTTGCTATCTAAAATGAATATTTATATCTCACCTGTGGCTCGTCGATCTGAATTTTCTTTTCTGGTTCCTCGTTCCAAAACACTTAGAAATTACGATTCTCCTCTCAACAGAATTCAGAGAAGCTGCAATAGTTTGTCCGGGCACCTAGATCTATTCTGGTTCTCTCGCGCTAGATTCCGAAAACACAATGGTCTGGTCTGAGCATTGATATTGTGATCTGGTCTACATCGATCATTTTTTCATGTATGTGTTGGTGTGCATATGTTTTGGGACTTGGAACTCATTAATAAGTTATATTTTTGGTTATTTCATTCTTTTAATACTTGTGTTATTAGAATTTTATATTTTCCATTTTTGGACCTTTTATGAGTAGTATTTCGATGCTTTGTATTCATCTCATCTTTTCATATATAAATTTTTTTAATTATTGTATTTTTCCATAGTATCATTTTGTACCTTATTACCATATGTAATAGGATAAATATTACCATTTGTACCTTATTTCTTTTTATGATTTTTTATAAGTTTTCTATATATTATATTTTAAGATTTTGCATTTTCTTGTAAAGGAGACATGTTTGGGGAAACCCGTTGTCTCCATTGTAAATGAATAAATGAATAAATAAATATGTTTATATGTTTAGATGTTTGGATGTTTAGATGTTTATATCTTTGTATTTCACCGGATCTCGAAAACGGCTCCAACGATTCTCACGAAATTCAGAACATAGTAGGTTTATATAATATTCGATTGCACTAGGTCTCATCCCTGGGAAAACTCGCGGAAGGACATTAAAAGGATAATTATTATTCATCCTTGGAAAAAAGCTGATAATAATTTTTTCGTCGTCTGTTGGTGATGGAAATGAGTGAGCGAGATCATGTGTGTGGGACTGTGTCAAAATTATGACTCAGCTGTTGAACTTTTGTAATAATTCAATCAGGTACTTAGTGCCGGTTGCCAAAAAGCCGGGTTATTTTCAATCCTGATTAATTCCAGTAGATCCATCTTTTTGAAATGGTCTTCTCTGATTTGTTTCACGTGAAGTTAATCAGTAATTTAACCGGCTTTTGTGGAACTGGGCCTTTGTGAGGGAAATTTTTTGCATTCCTCTGGAAATTAATCTCAATTTTCTGTGATTAGATAGAACATTCCTGTATGGATGTTATTATAATTTCTTCTTTCGTAATAAATTTGGTATGCTTTTATACTCCAGAGCGAAGCTCGGTCCCCGATATTCTTGTATAATGTATAACATAGAATTGTCTTGTTATGCAACACAATATTGATATTTTGGAAAATGTGTAACCGCTTAGAATAGAAACATTGCGGAGGAAAAATCACCTGAAATTATGCACTTATCATTCAGGATTCTCTCACAATTGTATTGTAAACAGGAATCATACTTGCCACCATTAATTTAGTCAGTTGCTCAACTGGTTCTGTCAATTTAACTTTTCGCTCAACTGTTTAATTATTTAAACTGGTTTGATCGGTTCTGGGAATTGTCAAGGTGGTATGAAGTGAACAATTATTTTTCCTCAAATTGTAAATAATAATTGGTGATTGTTCAGTGGATGTTGATTGCCATAAAATCTGTGGGTGGATTCAGGCGCTGTATTCCAGAAAAGTTAACAAAATTGTAAACTTTTGTAGTTGATAACAATAATCAATATACTGTAACTACAGCTATATTCTACTTATTATGTTATATTGGTCCATATGAACACAAATCATTTTGGTACATAATAATATAACACACAATATTGATAATACTTTATTTTATATTCTTACTTCATATTGTAAGTCTTATTGTAGCCAAATTGATAGAATTGATAGGATATTACTCGCTTTTGTGAGACGGAACAGACATTATGGTTGGCCGTCCACTAGAACCGTTTTCGTCCGAACTAGCATCGGCCGAGAACTACCGAACTCGTCCGAACGATCCCCCAGCAAAGAAAGCTATACATGCTCGTCCATTGCAACAGGTTCATACGGCCGTGCACGCCCGTCTCCGGCCGATCAATTTTTCGAACCGAATTGAATGGGATTTTCCGGCTCTATCCGGACGAACCACGGTAGTTAGAAGAAGATCTTCTATATCTTCTGCAATATACCGTGGACCGAACTAACTAGTCGAGCTGAGACAACAAAGTGTTCCTAACCTAAAATTGTTTCACAGTCTTGTTTGTTTGTGTTTTTTGAAGTTGTTCTGTTTAATGAAGTTGGAAATATGGACAATGAAAAGTTGATAATTTTTGATTCAAGAGCATATGTTCCATTGTGGGATATGCGAGACAAAAGATATCATCGTTGTGACGTTCAAAGGAATCTGTAAACAAAGATAGCTTAGTAATGAATAACTAATTCAGTGTATATTTGTTGAAGGTAAGATTGCTTGATAATTAATAACTAATTTAGTGGATATTTGTTTATGCAATTTTCAAAATCTCAATATAATAATTGTTTATGAGAAATTTTGGTGGCTAAGATAGTAGTTTATTCAATAATTGGCAACTAGACTGACGTAAACGGTTCCAATGGACGACAGTATTCGACCAAAGTAAAATGTATTAAACAAAATCAATCTTTTATGTAACATATATGTAATTGACAGGTGGCATGTTGTGTGAGTCTCAATGAAGCTGACATATATACACAACTAAGCGCCATGAATAACAATAATAATAATATTCGGCCGAATTAACGGCCGGCAGATTCGGTCGATCCAACGGCCGAACGGATCGGTTAAATACGGTTCCAGTGGACGGTTACCCTAAAGCCTATACATTGAATGTGAGAATATTGAAAATTGAATTAGAATATCTCTGAACTGCGTTGCAATAATAGTAACCTTGAGCAGGCCAAGCTATTTGTTGAGGAAGGGTATTCAGTTATCTAAACTGCAAGCAAATTGTCTGGTTAGTACACTATATTGTACGTGCTTGACTTGAAAAAGTAACTATTTGTGCGTTGTAACTCTGCTCGGCTGGTCATTGGTTCACAAGCCATAAAACCATAAACGTCTGCTGGCCAACTTTATGAGACGCCAAATAATAAACAGAGACTGAAGTGAGATTCACTGTAAATTGTGGGCATTCTTTATAAATAACACTAGGCTGGCAATTTAGAGTGGATCTAGTAATGGGGAAGAAGAGTATGATAAACAAAGAGAGTAGATAAATAAATAATGGAGAAGAAGAGTATGATAAACAAAGAGAAAACGCAATATATTTTCTCCTCGCAAATAAACGGCTAGATTTGTTTCCATGATTATTCAACATTAGATTGCATCTTTAGCTTTCTTTCGTTTCCTCATTTCAAAGTTTTTTCCTTGATTTCATTGAATGGTTGCTTCTACATTGCATTCATCTATAGTATTATCCTTATCATTATTCATTTATTTAGTGGGTTAAGTTGAAGAGGGGGCTCTTATTGTCTCAACTTCGCCCACATCACTTCTTCTTTCCTTGGAATCCTTGCCCTATTACCATAGGTAAGGAAAGTATTGCTTTCCGGAAAAAATTAAGGTACCCCAATTTCTATACGTTTCAAGGTCCCCTGAGTCCAAAAAAGTTGTTTTTGGGTATTGTTCTGTATGTGTGGGTGGGTGTGTGTGTGTGTGTTTGTGTGTGTATGAGTGTATGTACGTCTGTGTACACGATATCTCATCTCCCAATTAACGGAACGACTTGAAATTTGGAACTTGAGGTCCTTACAATATAAGGATCCGACACGAACAATTTCGATCAAATGCAATTCAAGATGGCGGCTAAAATGGCGAAAATGTTGTTAAGAACAGGGTTTTTCGCGATTTTCTCGAAAACGGCTCCAACGATTTTGATCAAATTTATACCTAAAATAGTTATTGATAAGCTCTATCAACTGCTACAAGTCCCATATCTGTAAAAATTTCAGGAGCTCCGCCCCATCTACCCAAACAACAGGAACTTGACGAACTGAAAACTGGACGTAGTAAAACTGTTTACCCGCTGATTCTTAAGCAGCTAAAATTCCGATATTTACTGGAGTTTTTTTAAATTTTATTGATCTATGAATGCCTATGCATTTGAAGCGGAAATAGATACTGCAATAAGACAATTTGCTAGAGCTAGAGTATTGGAGAATGTGCTTAGTTTAAAAATAGTGAGCTGGCAGGAGATGCCAAAACAATATTGGAGTCAGTGTTTTGAAACATAGTGTTGGGATTGTTTGGCTATTGTTATAGCAGGCTGTTCTTCCCACATGCTGTTGATTTCCCAAGCCCTTGTTGAAGATTGTACTTGATATTCGAATTTAAAGAATTGAAGGGAAATAAAACTTGAATTGATGTACTGATACTATATTGTTGACTGAGCAAAGTGAGGTCTAAGTAAGATTCAAGTCGACGGTTTGGCATTTCTCTTAATGTTTAAATGTTTATATGTTGCGCATTTACGGCGAAACGCGGTAATAGATTTCCATGAAATTTGACAGGTATGTTCCTTTTTACTTTCCTTGCCCTATTACCATAGGTAAGGAAAGTATTGCTTTCCGAAAAAAATTAAGGTACCCCAATTTTTAAATTTCTATACGTTTCAAGGTCCCCTGAGTCCAAAAAAGTGGTTTTTGTGGTGTGTGTGTGTGGTGTGTGTGTGTGTGTGTGTGTGTGTGTGTATGTATGTATGTATGAGTGTATGTGCGTCTGTGTACACGATATCTCATCTCCCAATTAACGGAATGACTTGAAATTTGGAACTTAAGGTCCTTTCACTATAAGGATCCGACACGAACAATTTCGATCAAATGCAATTCAAGATGGCGGCTAAAATGGCGAAAATGTTGTAAAAAACAGGCTATTTCGCGATTTTCTCGAAAACGGCTCCAACGATGTTGATTAAAGTTATACCTAGAATAGTCATCGATAAGCTCTATCAACTGCCACAAGTCCCATATCTGTAAACATTTCAGGAGCTCCGCCCCATCTATGCAAAGTTTGATTTTAGATTCTCGATTATCAGGCTTCAGATACAATTTAAACTGGAAATTTTGAGTGAAAAAGATTGAGAATGAGAATCTCTACAATTAATGTTCAGTAACATTTTTACCTAAAATTGAAAATAAGCTCGAAATTCAAGAAAATGTGATTATCCAATTATTGCAAACTGTTGTCAACTGTTGATTCTATTAAATGATTCACTATGAAGACATGAAGAGATAGCAGATCTCATGTGTCTCCAGCGTTATTGCCCTGTCACCAGCTGGCTCAAATCTTTGAATAGTAGACTTGAGATGCGCGGGAACACTAGCGTCAGGTTGTCAATTTTCATAACGGCAAGGAAAGTTGTGTGAGTGCGCCACACCAGATTTTTTAATTGCGCGTCGACGTATATACGAGGTTTTTGAAAATTTTGCATTTCAAGGATAATATAAAAGGAAAAAGGAGCCTCCTTCATACGCCAATATTACAGTAAAAATCAGACTATAGAATTATTCATCATAAATCAGCTGACAAGTGATTACACACAGATGTGTGGAGAAGCCAGTCTATTGCTGTATTTCCATAAGGTCTATAGTTCCAATCAGGTACTTGTGGATGAGAATACTGCGTGAGGTCTACTGTTCACAGAACTACTAGTATAACTTCAGCTGAAGATGTGGCAGGTGTTGCCATGAAAACTGGTTCTGTAATTTGAATTGATTTGAAAGAAATATAGTTGGGTTGACAAACAGCAATGTCTTATTCTTCAACATGAAAACATGCCACTGAAAATATAGTCAACGATTTTTCAATCCTCATCATTTTCTAATAATTTTCGTTGAACATTTTTCCACCACACAAGGCTCTATGTTGCATGCTAAATATCAACTGCCTCAACATGTTTGGGTTGCAAAAAGGATGATAATATCTCCGTTCAATTAAATTACCGTACTCGCAATTTTCCTGGGAAAACCTTGGGAAACTGGGTCACTATTCAAACATGACATGACTTCTTTTGAAGAATTTTCCACTAACTACGACCTTCCTCTACCCCAATGGGGAAAAGGTTGTCGCTTGAATTCGTGGAACTCAACTTTGTAAATGTAATAGTGTTGTCGGTGTTTTTTTATGCCGCTTTGTAGTTTTGACAAGACTGCGTTTTGTTGAGTTTGGCGGACGCTAATGGAAGCTGAATTTGGGACACGGGACACTCCTACCGTTTAATTTCTGAATGTACAGTAGTAGACAGTCGAATATATATAGTCACTAGAACCTACTCTAAACTATATACAGTAATAGTCTTTGATATCTGTAATAATATTATTGATGGAATACTGTATAAGTAGTGTAGTTATAGTGAGGTCTTCGTTATAATGGCAGTGGAGAAAGATACGAGAACAGCGATGCCTATTCTCTGCCTTATCACTGCCTTCTATAGAGGATAGCTGATACCGGTATATCTGATGTAATATTAACTGTTCATTCTTGTTTAAAATAATCAATTATATTTAATTCGTCAAGAGAATATATTTCTCAATTACTAGTAGTTCTGTGAACAGTAGACCTCACGCAGTATTCTCATCCACAAGTACCTGATTGAAACTATAGACCTTATGGAAATACAGCAAGAGACTGGCTTCTCCACACATCTGTGTAATCACTTGTCAGCTGATTTATGATGAATAATATTCTATAGTCTGATTTTTATTCCAATATTGGCGTATGAAGGAGGCTCCTTTTTCCTTTTATATTATCTTTGAAATGCAAAATTTCAAAAACCTTGTATATACGTCGACGCGCAATTGAAAAAGGAACATACCTGTCAAATTTTATGAAAATCTATTTCCGTGTTTCGCCGTGAATGCGCAACATATAAACATTAAGAGAAATGCCAAACCGTCGACTTGAATCTTAGACCTTACTTCGCTCGGTCAATAATTGATTATTTTAAACGAGAATCAACAGTTAATATTACATTAATAAACGTGTATCAGCTACTGTTCATAGAAGGCATTGACAAGACCGAAGATCGGCAACGTTGTTCTCCTATCTTTCTCCAATGCCATTATAACGTGTACCTCACTATAGACTGACTCATAACAGGAAAACGTTGTGGATTAAATTGATTGGGAAGTGTCTTGTTGTCTAATAACTGTTATTAGTCTGTGTTTGTTTGGTGATTGATAATGTATAAATATTTTGATTGATAACGTTCAGCAGGAAATTGAAAGTTTTCTACTGCTCTCACTTACAGTTATTTATTCATAATATTTCTGTGATCAGTGTTGTCGTGATAATGATATTGTTGTATATATCCGTATTGAATAAAATTATTTACTATTGTCACAACAACGTTTGAGAAACTAGTTTCGGGTGTTACAACATTTTCAATCTATCGAGCTGTAATCTATATAGAGCAGCAGAATATCTGGAAATATTTCAGTCTTCAAGACCCGCACACACTCATCGATTTTTTTTCGTACGATATTTTGCCGACCTTATAAATTCTAGTAGATTAAACAGATGATTTCAAACAGATGATGTTTGTCAAGTTCTGTTTAATCTGTTGGAATTTATAAGGACGGCAAAATATCCTACGAACAAAAATCGATGTGTAAGTGCGGGGCTTCAAAACTGTACCAGAAAAATGTGTACATAAAGGTATAAAAGTAAATTCGTATGGCTTTTGTTGGTGGGGAGTCCCTTGCGGGAAACAAGAAGGTATAAGAGAATGTAAAAGATTGTATATTCTATGACTGTACACATACTGTTTATTCTATGATCTATGATTGTATTCCATACAATCATTATAAAAATTAGAATATTATTAGACCTATGAAAATTCTCCTCACAAATCAGATCTCTATTCAAAATTCAAGTATTCATCAATGGTTGATGAAGTCAAATTCTGAGTTCAATTCCTCAACATTTTTGAGGTAGATTTTCATAAAATTTTACAGGTATGTTCCTTTTTTAATTGCGCGTCGACGTATATACAAGATTTTTGGAAATTTTGAAACTATAATCCCTGAAATTTCAAGTCCATTCATCTCATGATCATATTCTTTGTCAGTCTTCAAAAAATATCAGTCTTCACTCATTCTTCTCATCTGTCACAACGCTAAAGATTCCTTCATTTATTTTCAATTTTTATTTATTTTCAATACAAATGAGACTAATGTAATAACATTGGTAGATAGAATAATAAGGTAGTCCTTGTGCTATTTTTCTTCCAAATTTGTAGGTGACACATTCCAAGATGAGGTTAGAATTTCACGTGTACAATTTTCACAAAATTCTAGTTCAAAATAAACATGAAAACTATAAATTTTGAATTTAGATGGCTTGCATTAATAAATTGATTAGAAATATTCCACTCAATTACCACTTGAAACAAATAATTTTGAGTTATTTAAGAAAATTTGGAACCATTGAAGAAACACAAACTTGTAAGCACTAAAGCTCAGCTGGAAAAGATTAATTATCCAATTAATAATGTTCAAATGTCAAATTCAGAAGTAGAGTCTTCGTAGAGAGTCAATTATTTCAATTTTTTTTTAAACATCTTTATTGCCCATAAAAACAAATACAAAATGAAAAACTTACAAAAGAAATATTCTAGATTATAATATTATGCTATTTTACAAATAAATTGAAATACATGGCACCACCCAGCAAGGGCAAAAAACCCTGACCGCTGAGTGAGAGTATCAGCTGTTTAGACAATATAAAAATTTATTTACTAATAATCAAAGCTACAAAAAAATCGAATTAGTTAATCTTCATTCTTGTAAAACTTTGAATTGAAAGTCCATCAATTTTATGAACAGATTTATCCTCATTCTTCCACAAGGAGTGGATTGCATTCTCCCTCTCATTTAGAAGTCAAATCTTTATCCAAAAATAAAAATCAGAAGTCAATCATTAATCTTCTCCAAGAGTAGAACTCGATTTATCAAAATGTAGAACCCACACTCTGTGAACCTTTCAACATGTCAAGTCCATCAATTTTTGAACAGATTTTCCCTCCTTCAATAATGTCACTTGCATTTTCCCCTCTGTGTCACATTGTCGCTGAAAATAGATTTCCCAGCGCTACAGGTTGAGAGTTCATTGACCCTCGAGATTTTCCCTCAAATTTCCCTAATTCCCGCCGGCGTTTTCCCGACCTGGGAAAAGCGAGAGTGAGTTTTCTCGCTTTGTAAACAGCCGGCTTTTCCGAATCGATTACTGCCCAGTATAACAGATAGCTTGTCGTTCGAGGTGTAGATACTATTAGTGACAGGTTTTATCAACTAACTCCTCAATAATTTTGAAATATAAATTTGATAATTTACTGGTTCTAAAATTATTTCAAAGCAAAGGTCTTCACACGTCTAGATTGCTTTATTCTATAGTGAGGTCCACGTTATAATGGCAGTGGAGAAAGATAGGAGAACAACGTTGCCAATCCTCAAAATTAAAAATCTAATTTTGAAGAATTGTCGAAAAACAAACTTAATTTTTTCCCTTTTTGTGTAGTTGAGAAGTTGATATTGTGGTAATTATTCATATTGAATGAAAAAGACTAAGAAATTGTCAAAAAACCATAGATTTATTGATACTTAGAAAGACCGGTTTCGGTTATTACACCATTGTCAATCTCTGATAAACCAGTTTATCATCTGTTTGATTTATCAGAGATTGACAATGGTGTAATAACCGATTTATTGATACTTAGAAAGGCCGGTTTCGGTTATTACACCATTGTCAGTCTCTGTTAAACCAGTTTATCGTCTGTTTGGTTTATCAGAGATTGACAATGGTGTAATAACCGAAACCGGTCTTTCTAAGTATCAATAAATCGGTTATTACACCATTGTCAATCTCTGATAAACCCAACAGATGATAAACTGGTTTATTAGAGATTGACAATGGTGTAATAACCGAAACCGGTCTTTCTAAGTATCAATAAATCTGTGTTTTTTTTGACAATTTCTTAGTCTTTTTCATTCAACAAACTTAATTCTTGAAGCACAGCTTATCTTACTGTCGGATAGCTTGAATTTGCTATGAAAGATGATTTTTGCATCCACATTCAGTCTTGAACATTTTCTCAGATAATTTTATATCAGGATTTCCTTTCAATTTCAAAGTAGTGCAATTTCAATTTCAATTCAATTCAATTTTAATTTCAATTTTTATTCAATTTCAATTTCAAAGTAATGCCCCATAAATTGAATCGAAACTAGACCTCCCATCCACTTTCACAGATAATTCTATATCAGGATTCCCTTTCAATTTCAAAGTAGTGCAATTTCAATTTCAATTCAATTCAATTTTAATTTCAATTTTTATTCAATTTCAAAGTAATGCCCCATAAATTGAATCGAAACTAGACCACCCATCCACTGTGATTTCGAATGTGTTTTCAGTTTTATTTATGATGAATTTGAAAGGTGTTTTGGATGTTATTTATGGATCGCTTACATGAGAGACGTGTTTCTGATTTAATTTATGATGTTCATGTTAGCTGAGTGTGTAATTGGCAACGTGCAATTTGCAATAGGTCACGCCCTGATAATAATGGTATTTATAAGTAGTGAGGTTGATGGTTGTGCCAAAATTCACTTTCTTGCTGAAAGGGAGATGATGATGATGATGATGATGATGATGATGATGATGATAATGATAATGATGATGAGTAGATGAAAGATGTAAGATATTTGGGGGGATTCAGAGTAGATTGGAGTTGAAAGATGCTGATTCTGAATTTGATGAAAGGTGAAAAAGAGAAATGACAAGAGGAAGAAAGAGATAGATGGAAGATGTGAGATTTTTGAGGGGATTCAGAGTAGATTGGAGTTGAAAGAAGCTGATTTTGAAGTTGATGAAAGGTGAAAAAGAGAAATGACAAGAGGAAGAAAGAGAGAGAGTGTGAGATAAAGGATGAGAAAGAGAAGGATCAGGAAGTAGAAGAAGAGATCAAAAAGAAGTAGCCAGGGGAAGGGAGAAGAAGACGAAGTGAGGTGAGGAGGAAGATGGAGAGAAGTAAGATTAGAATATGAGGAAGCAGAAGTAGAAGCGAGGATAAGAAGAGAAAAAGATAGAGAAAGAAGAAGAAAAAGCGAGAAGAGGAAGATTAACAAGAAGAAGAATTCGATGATACAGATCCTTGAAAAGATAAGAAAAATTTGAAGATGATGATGATGATGAAGAAGATGATGATGATGATGATGATGATGATGATGATGATGATGATGAAGATGAAGAAGAAGAAGAAAAAGAAGCAGAAGAGGGTAGAAAATGAAGCAGAAGGAGAGAAGTAGTGCTTGAAGAAGAAGAAGAAGAAGAAGAAGAAGAAGAAGAAGAAGAAGGAAAAGAAGAAGAAGAAGATGAAGAAGAAGAAGAAGAAGCAGAAGGATAGAAATAGTGCTTGAAGAAAGAAGGAGAAAACTTGGCTAGCATGCCATAAAGTAAAAGATGATGATGAAGGAATGAGATTGGAGGAGCTGAAAATAAAGACAAAGGAGAAGTGAGAGAAGAATAATGGAGTATAATGGAATAAGGGCAGGAGAAGGAGAGAAGGAGGATGAACATTGAAAGAATATAGATTTTGAAGAAGGAGGAGTAGAAAAATGAGACGGATAAGGGGATAAGGAGCACAGCATGACGGAGATGGAGGTGGTAGGTATGATAGTAGGAGAAGAAAGGAGTGAAGAAGAGGAATAAGATGAAGGAGTGACGAAAACAAAAGTAGAAGAAGAGGAATGAGATGGAGGAGTGACGAAAGCAAAAGTAGAAGAGGAATGAGATGAAGGAGTGACGAAAGCAAAAGTAGAAGAAGAGGAAAAATATGGGGAAGAAGATCGTTATAAAAGAAATTTGACGCAATGAGATAAAAAAAGTAGAATGTAACAAAGTTTCAGACGAAAAAGTAATTAGTTCAAAGAAGAAATAACGGTGAGGATGAGTAAAGGAATTAGTAGTAGAATAAGAGTTGAAAGAAAAATAATGTTTCAAAGAAGTACAAGTTGAAGAGGAGTTGAAGAAGTGGGTAAAAGGGAAGAATTTCGACGAAAAATGTCTAGGTCGATGACCTAAATTAATCTGTGCACTTGGCACATGATGTAGTCAGAATTTCGTTCTGCTCTTTCCATTCTAGGAAAGTGTTCGTTCAATCTAGAAAAAACTTGTCCCTTTTTTGGGGAGGAAGGTGTGAGGGGTGTATCTTTTTGGCAAAATCTTTTGCAAGTGGGGCAAAGACCTGTTTAGATCTGATGATGTTTAAATTTCTGCGAGATTTAAATGTGTCAGACAGATTTCTTCAAAAACTGAGATTTGTTGTTGGATGTATTTTAAGAGTTTCTGAGATAAGTGATTTTGTACGGTCTACTTTAGAGTTGTATTTTGGTATTTTTCTTTCTTTGTTGTAGTGATGGAAATAAGTTGTGGTAGATGAACAAAATAAATAGATGGATTCGAAGCTATCACAACCATTTATTTATTTATTTATTTATTTATCACATTGTATACTCTCTTGACTTACTCTTATTAATTTTCATCAAGAGTAATATCAATAAATTTCAATTTTGCACAGAGAGACATAATTACTCCACACGCAATCAGCATTTGCTGTTGTATCCAGTCCATAGACATGCGACATATGAGAAGAATCCCTCTTATTCAGGATTGAGATTATATAATAAATCACCTGAGACCATTCGAAAAATCGAATCTCTAAAGCTCTTTAAGAAATCTGTGAAAAGAATCTTAGTTGATAGAGCGTACTACTCGGTGGCAGAATTCAATTAACCATAAACTCTGCACTCAATGACACAAATTAAAATGATCACACTTGCTCTATTTTCAGTACAAATATTGTGACTGATTGGTGCTCAGCAAATCATCTTACACTCAATATAGATAAAACCTGTGATATTAGTTTTAGTATAATATAGGTTACCAAGCAGTATTGAATCACTAAAGTCCTAGGTATATATATTGATAACAGACTGAATGGTTCTCGCAATGGAGTCCCTAAGTAAGAAGTTATCTAAAGGCCTTTATATGTTAAGAAGATTGCGTGGAGTTGTTGATGTTGACGTTTTGTTAAATGTTTATTATGCTCAGATATTCTCATGGTTGTCTTATGGAATCATTGTATGGGGAAATTGCAGTAGGTCCATTGAGATTTTAGGCTCAGAAAAGGGCAGTAAGAATAATAATGAATGAAAACCAAAGATCTCATTGTAGGCCTCTTTTCAAAAAACTTAAGCTGTTGACTCTGCCGTCCGTCTATGTTATGAGCCTGCTTCTCTATATACATACGTATGGTTTATATTATTATATTTTATATTATTTTTAATGTATTTATATTTTCATCACACATTTCATATGGCCTTATAGTCTGGGGCTGTTCTTCACAAGCACAAGACATTTCATAATGCAGAAAAGGGCTGTCAGAGTCATTGCCAGGGCGCGGAATCGGGAACATTGTAGAGATATTATAAAGGTCTTCGAATTCTAACTCTATATTCATTATATATATTGCAATGCTTACTATTCCTGAAAGCAAAACCAGAGAAGATGGTGTTGAGAAATTCAATTCATTCTTATAATACAAGATCCAATCAGACGCTCATGTAACACGAAGCAGACTGCATAAAACTGATCAAAGTCCCTCGAATGTTGCAATTAAATTGATGAATAGGCTTCCTATTGAGGTGAGGCAACTAATCACAGGAGGTTCAAAAAGATTTTAGAAATATTTCTCTTGAAAAACCCCTTTTACTCAGTTGAAGAGTTTATCGACATGAAAATGAATGTAGAAGATTTCAATATTTAGAATTTTTATATACTTTATATGAATAGGATAATATACATACATACATGTTTTTATTGTAAATGTGACTTTGTATTGTTTTTATTGACAGTATTTGTATTGACTGAGTGTTTTACTGTTATATTGACTGGCCTATATGTCAAATTGTGACATCCTGTTTTTTGGCTAATAAATTTATTATTATTATTATTATTATTATTATTATTATTATTATTATAAAGGGGATTTGGCTACTGGCACTGAAGTCCATAATCATAATACGAGGCACAGAAATAACATAAGAACTGAATACCTTAGGTATTCACGATCACAAAAAAGCTGGCTGTTTATTGGAGTAAAATTGTACAATTTCTTGCCACTATCTATTAGAAGCCTTTCTTGTATGAGTTTCAAAAAAACTGTTAAATATATCCTGCAGCAAGAATGCATTTATACAGTGGCTGATTTTTATGAAATTGATTCTCGTATGTATGAATTGTGAAAATGGGTTTGTAAATTACTTTGTACTGTAGAATCATATTGTTTTAGTTTTTGACTTTTTCATGTACATTTTCATGTATGTTTTGGAAAGAAATAAATGATTGATTGATTGATTGATTGGTTTCTGTGCTTTGAATTTTTTGTTTAATATTATATGTATGTGTATATGTATATATCTTTATATGTATGTATGGATATATATATATATATAGGCTATATGTGACGATTGACCATACATTTTGTTAAATGTCTTATGTCAATAAAGAAATTTCTATTTCTATTTCTATTTCTTGACATGAGGAAAGGCATTACAGGCTCATGCCCAGAACTGTCCATTTCCAATTTTACTATACTGTCCAAATCAAAATGTTGGTTAAGTCACTTTCACTTTTTATTTATCGAAACATGGTCTAAAAAATAGTTTTAGTTGTTACAGATTTATCAGTGTCTAGGAAAGTAAAACCTCAAAGAGCAACGGAATAATATAGTTTGATTGGAGCCTTACGATTGGTAGTTGGCTGACCTATTTTGAAAGAAAGGCTGTCATTGGCCGAGAGACAAGACACGCCCATTGAGGGGGAGCATTCATGAGTGTTGTATCGGCCAATGATAGCCTTTCAACTTGATAGGTCAGCCGCCAACTATCAATCGTAAGGCTTCATTTACACTGCTATACATTTTATAAATTCTGCTACTCCATCTTTAAGATTTCAGTTTATTAGAAATATTCTAATCCTGTAAAAAAACAGAAACTCGCTATTTTAATGAATAAAATGAACAATAAATAAGTAAATGATGAACAATTAATAATGTTGTAAGAACTCAAGGTCAACTCAGTTATATAATTTTATTAGGAATCACAATTTGTATTTCTCATAGCTCCATTGTATTACAGTTTGATACTATAGTAAAAATCTATATTTACCACAGTAACTGTATATTGTATGAATTAAGAAGACAATTAAACAAATTATTTGTCATTTTCTATTCTAACAATTTGTGTTTCTATGTTCCAGGTATGTGGAAGATAGAGATTCAATTCAGACTGTATTCAAATCGTAAGTAACCAGTTGAAGTAATAGCACCTCTTTCATTTTCGTATAGCTTTTTACTTTCCTTGCCCTATTACCATAGGTAAAGAAAGTATTGCTTTCCGAAAAATGAGGGTACCCCAATTTCTAAATTTCTATACGTTTCAAGGTCCCCTGAGTCCGAAAAAGTGGTTTTTGGGCATTGGTCTGTATGTGTGTGTGTATGAGTGTATGTGCGTCTGTGTACACGATATCTCATCTCCCAGCTAACGGAATGACTTGAAATTTGGAACGTAAGGTCCTTAGACTATAAGGATCCGACACGAACAATTTCGATGAAATGCAATTCAAGATGGCGGCTAAAATGGCGAAAATATTGTCAAGAACGGGGTTTTTCGCGATTTTCTCAGAAACGGCTCCAACGATTCTGAATAAAGTTATACCTGAAATAGTCATCGATAAGCTCTATCAACTGCCACAAGTCCAATATCTGTAAAAATTTCAAGAGCTCCACCCCATCTATGCAAAGTTTGATTTTAGATTCTCAATTATCAGGCTTCAGATACAATTTAAACAGAAAAAATAGAGTGGAAAAGATTCAGCATGAGAATCTCTAGAACTAATGTTCAGTAACATTTCCACCTCAAATTAAAAATAAGCTTGAAATTCGAGTAAATGTGATTATCCAATTGCAAACTGTTGGCAACTGTTGATTCTATTGGATGATTCACTATGAAGAGATAGCACACGTCGTGTGTCTTCAGCGTTATTGCCCTGTCACCAGCTGGCTCAAATCTTTAAATAGTGGACTTGAGATGCGCGGGAACACTAGCGTCAGGTGATCAATTTTCATAACGGCAAGGAAAGTTGTGTGAGTGCGCCACACCAGATTTTCGTTAGGAAAATTCCAAAACAGTAATAATAGACAGTGGTCGACAGTAATCTGCTTGTGTTAACAAAAAATCGGCTTGAAATTTGGAACATAAATGACCTATTCCATGGGATGTCTACAGTCCGGGTCCTGTAGATACTACAATACTACCCGTTCAAACAAATCCATTTTTGAAAATTTATCTTTCCATAAGCAACAGATGTTATTTTGTATCTTCTCAAAAGCAACATGCTGCATCCGAAAAGATACACAAGGAACTGATGATTAGCTTCTTTTACTGATGACTAGCAGCTAACCCGTGCTCCGCAAGGATCTAATTAAACACTTGACTTAATGAAATCTTGAAGAATTTGAAATAGGCCTATAACCATCCTCGGTGGATTAAAAATTTTATTTGGAAAATTTCAAGTTAATCAGCCCACTAGTTCAGACGTGATGATGCGTCATTCTTGAATTTCCCATCAAGTACGTGTATCCATTTATTCTACAAAATACTACAATCATGATATAATTATGACATTGAAGGAAAAAATAGGCTGAGCCGAAAGGCATTAGAGGCTCATGCCCAGAACTGTCCCATTTCCAATTTTACTATACTGTCCAAATCAAAATGTTGGTTAAGTCACTTTCACTTTTTATTTATCGAAACATGGTCTAAAAAATAGTTTTAGTTGTTACAGATTTATCAGTGTCTAGGAAAGTAAAACCTCAAAGAGCAACGGAATAATATAGTTTGATTGGAGCCTTACGATTGGTAGTTGGCTGACCTATTTGAAAGAAAGGCTGTCATTGGCCGAGAGACAAGACACGCCCATTGAGGGGGAGCATTCATGAGTGTTGTATCGGCCAATGATAGCCTTTCAACTTGATAGGTCAGCCGCCAACTATCAATCGTAAGGCTTCATTTACACTGCTATACATTTTATAAATTCTGCTACTCCATCTTTAAGATTTCAGTTTATTAGAAATATTCTAATCCTGTAAAAAAACAGAAACTCGCTATTTTAATGAATAAAATGAACAATAAATAAGTAAATGATGAACAATTAATAATGTTGTAAGAACTCAAGGTCAACTCAGTTATATAATTTTATATACTGTTACTGTTTATTTTACCTGTTAGAAATCTTACTTAGTTCTAAGGATGCAATTATTTGACAAATCACCTATCAAGTGGGAGTATTCCCAATATTATGATGTAATGTGATGAAATAATAAATGAATAAATAAATACAAATACTTGACATGAGGAAAGGCATTAGAGGCTCATGCCCAGAACTGTCCCATTTCCAATTTTACTATACTGTCCAAATCAAAATGTTGGTTAAGTCACTTTCACTTTTTATTTATCGAAACATGGTCTAAAAAATAGTTTTAGTTGTTACAGATTTATCAGTGTCTAGGAAAGTAAAACCTCAAAGAGCAACGGAATAATATAGTTTGATTGGAGCCTTACGATTGGTAGTTGGCTGACCTATTTGAAAGAAAGGCTGTCATTGGCCGAGAGACAAGACACGCCCATTGAGGGGGAGCATTCATGAGTGTTGTATCGGCCAATGATAGCCTTTCAACTTGATAGGTCAGCCGCCAACTATCAATCGTAAGGCTTCATTTACACTGCTATACATTTTATAAATTCTGCTACTCCATCTTTAAGATTTCAGTTTATTAGAAATATTCTAATCCTGTAAAAAAACAGAAACTCGCTATTTTAATGAATAAAATGAACAATAAATAAGTAAATGATGAACAATTAATAATGTTGTAAGAACTCAAGGTCAACTCAGTTATATAATTTTATTAGGAATCACAATTTGTATTTCTCATAGCTCCATTGTATTACAGTTTGATACTATAGTAAAAATCTATATTTACCACAGTAACTGTATATTGTATGAATTAAGAAGACAATTAAACAAATTATTTGTCATTTTCTATTCTAACAATTTGTGTTTCTATGTTCCAGGTATGTGGAAGATAGAGATTCAATTCAGACTGTATTCAAATCGTAAGTAACCAGTTGAAGTAATAGCACCTCTTTCATTTTCGTATAGCTTTTTACTTTCCTTGCCCTATTACCATAGGTAAAGAAAGTATTGCTTTCCGAAAAATGAGGGTACCCCAATTTCTAAATTTCTATACGTTTCAAGGTCCCCTGAGTCCGAAAAAGTGGTTTTTGGGCATTGGTCTGTATGTGTGTGTGTATGAGTGTATGTGCGTCTGTGTACACGATATCTCATCTCCCAGCTAACGGAATGACTTGAAATTTGGAACGTAAGGTCCTTAGACTATAAGGATCCGACACGAACAATTTCGATGAAATGCAATTCAAGATGGCGGCTAAAATGGCGAAAATATTGTCAAGAACGGGGTTTTTCGCGATTTTCTCAGAAACGGCTCCAACGATTCTGAATAAAGTTATACCTGAAATAGTCATCGATAAGCTCTATCAACTGCCACAAGTCCAATATCTGTAAAAATTTCAAGAGCTCCACCCCATCTATGCAAAGTTTGATTTTAGATTCTCAATTATCAGGCTTCAGATACAATTTAAACAGAAAAAATAGAGTGGAAAAGATTCAGCATGAGAATCTCTAGAACTAATGTTCAGTAACATTTCCACCTCAAATTAAAAATAAGCTTGAAATCGAGTAAATGTGATTATCCAATTGCAAACTGTTGGCAACTGTTGATTCTATTGGATGATTCACTATGAAGAGATAGCACACGTCGTGTGTCTTCAGCGTTATTGCCCTGTCACCAGCTGGCTCAAATCTTTAAATAGTGGACTTGAGATGCGCGGGAACACTAGCGTCAGGTGATCAATTTTCATAACGGCAAGGAAAGTTGTGTGAGTGCGCCACACCAGATTTTCGTTAGGAAAATTCCAAAACAGTAATAATAGACAGTGGTCGACAGTAATCTGCTTGTGTTAACAAAAAATCGGCTTGAAATTTGGAACATAAATGACCTATTCCATGGGATGTCTACAGTCCGGGTCCTGTAGATACTACAATACTACCCGTTCAAACAAATCCATTTTTGAAAATTTATCTTTCCATAAGCAACAGATGTTATTTTGTATCTTCTCAAAAGCAACATGCTGCATCCGAAAAGATACACAAGGAACTGATGATTAGCTTCTTTTACTGATGACTAGCAGCTAACCCGTGCTCCGCAAGGATCTAATTAAACACTTGACTTAATGAAATCTTGAAGAATTTGAAATAGGCCTATAACCATCCTCGGTGGATTAAAAATTTTATTTGGAAAATTTCAAGTTAATCAGCCCACTAGTTCAGACGTGATGATGCGTCATTCTTGAATTTCCCATCAAGTACGTGTATCCATTTATTCTACAAAATACTACAATCATGATATAATTATGACATTGAAGGAAAAAATAGGCTGAGCCTGTTCTATTTCTCTCCAAAAATTTTGATAAAAAGTTAATGTTGTCGAAAGTTTGAGGTTATGATATCGCAGACTGCTTCGTCACTTGATTTTTGATCCAGGAAGATTTTGAATTTTGAAGGTTGACATAATACTTAAAATGAATCACAGAATGTATCACAATACAGGCCAAGTATATAAGCCAATTCTTCCCTTTATTGACCGAGCGAAGTGAGGTCTAAGATTCAAGTTGACGGTTTGGCATTTCTCTTAATGTTTAAATGTTTGAATGTTTATATGTTGCGCATTTACGGCGAAACGCGGTAATAGATTTTAATGAAATTTGACAGGTATGTTCCTTTTTTAATTGCGCGTCGACCAATATACAAGGTTTTAGGAAAATTTGCATTATAAAAGGAAAAAGGAGCCTCCTTCATACGCCAATATTAGAGTGAAAATCAGATTATAGAATTATTATTATTCATCATAAATCAGCTGACAAGTGATTACACAGATGTGTGGAGAAGCCAGTCTATTGCTGTATTTCCATAAGGTCTATAGTTTCAATCAGGTACTTGTGGATGAGAATACTGTGTGACGTCTACTGTCCACAGAACTAATAGTTATAATATAGAATAGATTATGGTGATTTCATTTTTCCCAAATGTGAGCTATTAGAAAACGAAACTTAAATTTTAATATTTTTCAATGCATGTAATGAAAGATTTTGTATAACCCTTATAAGAGTGACACACTTTCCCTTATTACGTCATGATGAAACGTTATCCTCGTAAGGGATGACATTTTTATTTTTAGATTTTCGTGCAAGGTTCGTGTAATAGTCTCAATGTCACTAGTGGGGATTCTTAAACAAAACATACCCTGCTAAGCACGAATAAGCTCTAGCACGCTTGTCTGCTAAGTTTTCAAATAAGTTGCAGTTGAACTTGAGACTTGTGCATGATATTGTCTACTTATTCTATATGGTGGCTTCTCTAGTTATCTGTTGGTTCACATTGTAAATATGGGTGAGGGTGGAACTGTCTTCAATGGAATATTCCATGCAATAGATGCAGTCTTACTGTATATGGTACTGTAGTTGAGATTGGGAGAGTTTGATTCTATTATGGATATGAAAATAAATGGGATAATCCATTGTAATAGATGTAACGGATTGATAAGAGAGTCTATCGAACTTGGATGTAATACTTGAAATATAGATTTGGAATCATATTAAATAGTTTCTGACTTTCTGTTGTGGAAGACTGAAATTCAATGGAAATTTTCCAGAAAATGAAACCTAACGACTTCATTGTAGTTTGGGTACGATATAATTAGTTCATGTTTGATATTATGTGAATGATACTGTTGAATATTGAACTTGTGGATTTTATCTTTGAGAAATAAAATATTTATGTTTGATCTTATCTGAACGATAAACTGTTGATGAATACATGAACTTTTGGATATTATCATTGAGAATTTCAATCTTCAAGAGCTTTCTTAGGCTGGTCACACACCGATTAGTCAAGACAAGACTAGTCACGTTTAGTCACAATACTCTCATAGTTGCTTATGGAGTCATGTCTGATTGCAATGACTAATCAGTGTGTGTTGTGTCATAAGCAGCAATGTGAAGTATTGTGACTAAACGTGACTAATCATGTCTTGACCAATCGGTGTGTGACCAAGGCTGGTGGGTAAGGCTACACAGTCTGAACTTAACTCTGGAATTCCATTTCGAATAAACGTTTTCACCTGAATTATCATGTGTTCATGTTATATTATCTTACGTCACAAGGACGGGAAGGGCCGTTTTGCAGGCGAGAATGATGTTTCTAGTCGAGGCGTTAGCCTCGACTAGAATTTCATTCGAGCACTGCAAAAGACATTCACGTCCAAGTAACTTACACTATTTTTTGTCATAATGATCTAGAAAAGAATAATTGAGAAATAGGAAACATTACTTGCTTGTGCTGACATTAGTACATGCATTCTATAAACATAACCTGGTTTACAAGTTTCTAATCAGGAATTTCTTGATTGTAGATTACTACATGCATTCTATAAACATAACCTGGTTTACAAGTTTCGGATCAGGAATTTCTTGATTGTAGTTGACAAAACTTCCACCTGGAGCGCTAAAAGGCGGCTTTTGTACTATAGTGAGGTCCACGTTATAATGACAGTGGATAAAGATAGGAGAACAGCGTTGCCGATTCTCTGCATTAATTAATTATATTTCTACACTGTCAAAAGCATAATTGTCATCGTTGTGGACCTAGAAAAGGATAGTACCACCGGCTTTGTCGAATGATAGACTAGGATAGCAAAACCAAAGTTGATCAAATACTGTCATTATAACGTGGACCTCACTATAGTTTTGCTGTTCCAAATTCGGAACTAGGAAACATACTCGACTGTAAAGAAAACATATGATTTTATCACAGTATAGTATGCTATAATGAGAATCATATGTTTATTTGTTCTACAATCAGCTGTTTTCCGGCTTCATTTCATGGATGTAAAACAGCTGAAATTTAATGACTATGTATGTACTATCTAAAATTATATACTGGTATGTTCCCACTAAAAATTACAGTTATTTCTATACTAGTGAACCTCCTTCTCCCATAATCTGAGATGAATTATAACAGCCAAATATAATTGAGGCAACCTGCCAGCTCTATCTTGAAAATTTAGTCAGATTTCTCTGTTAAATAGTGTAGGAGTTATGCTCTTTGTGTGAGAGTTGACATCTCGAATCCCCAGAATGTTTTGCACAATTTTATTTATCTTTTCAAGTGAAAAAGTTGAGAAGCGTATTTGCAGAGTGTCCACAGATGTCTCACGTGATTGAGATAGATGGGTTTGTCTTTTCTTCCTTATTTTTACGTCTCCTTTCTCTTTTCTTTATTGTCCTGTTGTTATCTTTCTCTCTTCTCTCAATTTCTATTTATTCATATGGAGTTTGTTCTTTGGTATACTTTCTCTTATCCTGTCTTGCTCTAATCTTATCCTTCTCATATCTCAAGTTCTCTCTGTTTATGTGAATGTCTTCTTTTATCTTCTTATGTATAAAAACACTTCACTTATTTGGGCTTCTTTTTAAATAAAGTTTAAATTTTAAAGCTTTCAATAATAAAGGTTACTTCAAGTTTTTATATTGTTTTTATTAACTTCTCATGTATGTATTTCTTGTCTTTACATCCACTTCCTCTTTCCATCATAACTCTGTTGCTATTTTTCTCTCCTCTCTCAATTTCTATTAATTTATATCCTCTTTATTAATTTATATCTTCTTTAATTATCCTCTCTTCCATATTGTATTGTTTTAATATTTTCCTTTGTATATTTAAATGTGAATGTCTTCTTGCATATCGATTTATCTTGGTGTAATGTTTTCCTTGATTCTTAGTTTCCTCTCTTCAAACGTCTAAATTTTTCCTCTCCACTTTCCAGTTCAGATATTTGTTCACATCTCTTTTATAATATTTTATTGATGTTCTTTCCAATAGTCTCTCTCCTTTGGTAGAGAGTTAGTGGGAAGGATATTTTGAATATTCTTTCCGAAGAATGGACATTGATATGTCCAAAGCTCCACCAATTTATGTAGATGCATAACAATATTATCTTTAGTTATTACAAATTGCTTGTTTCATATCATATACAGTTCAAAAAATTTTAATTTTTATATTATGTAAATTCATCTATAATTTTGCCCTATTGTAAGCTATTTTATATAAGTGTATAAGCCAGTATATATTGTTGTAATCTACATGAATAAATTTACTCAATCAATCCAATTCCTGTTTGAATGATTTTACTTGTGAAGTCCCCTTCTCGACTTGACTTATTGTGTTCCTTTTCATAAAATACTCGTATATCAAATTCCCATACTTGTTAATCTTTTCACTTCTTGTATTTCTCAATTGAAATTACAAATCTCTAACACTCTATTTATTATACTGTAGTATCTTAATTCTCGTTCTTATAGTGAGGTCCACGTTATAATGACAGTGGATAAAGATAGAAGAACAGCGTTGCCTATTCTCTGCCTCAATTAAACGTATTTCTACATTGTCAAAAACAGATTTGGCATCGTTGTGGAGCTAGAAAAGGATATTACTACCTGCTTTGTCGAATAATAGACAAGGATAGCAGCATCAAATTTAATCAAATACTGTCATTATAACGTGGACCTTACTATAGTGATTTGGATGCTATTTTGATCTTCAGTAGTGCCATCTTGATGATCGACAAAAAAATTACAACCTTTCCATTATTGACAAAATCTGAGGCCGATCATTGAACAATTGGTTGAATTCAGTTAAATCCATAATTTTCTCAAACTTTGTAAGAAGTTTCTGTACTTTTCTTGTTCTTTCTTTATTCATCCTTATACAACGTTCATCGGCCTCTCTCTACTATCTCTCTTAGCAGCAATATTATTTTCATCCTTTTCTCTCCCGAAACATTTCATTGTCTCTATCAGTTTCTTCCTTCGTGACATATTTCTTGTCTTTTTCACTCCCAACATATTAATTTCTCTGTCATGTTTTTGTCGGTCATACACTATTTTGTTTCATTGTCTGTGTTGATAAATAGTGTCATCTATTGGCGCTAGTGGAATTTTTGTGTTTGCGTTGCATCTCAGGGGTGACCTTTTCCTTGTTGAGAATATTTCGGGAACTGAGTTTCGAGTTATTCTTGTCATGTCGCTACTACTTACGCATTACGATTCAGTGACGCTTCAAGTGCGTATTTACTGCGTATTTCTGGCTCTTTTATTCAGTTTTTGTCTGCATTTATTAGAATATATGCGTTCGGCCTCCGGTTTGTAGAGGGAAGTAATACCACTGTATATTATCATCTTCTGTTTTTGATTTTGGTTACCTTATTAGTTTTCAAACGATTGACAAATATTTAATTTATTCAAATTATTAATATCAATAATCACTGAAGAAATCAATTTGTATGAAGACAGGAATTGGTGGTTACTCATCCTTAGCTCGTTAGGTCATGTCAGAGGCCCTGAAATTGATCAGTTGCGACCTGAAAACTCTGACACCAGACCTGAGCCAGCCAGGTCACTCGATATTATTATTATTATCCTTAGCTCACTCCTCAGAGGCGGCTTGGGCGAGTGAAACGAGCCTACTTTCAACTAATGAACTGTTCATTCATACCGCTTTGATTCGTAGAATCAAACTCTGAATTCTTATCATTTATTTTGGAGAAAGAAACCGTTACACTATTGATCAACATAACGATCATGTTTGCAATATAAGAAATGAGAAGCCCATTGAATAGAATCCTATTTTGTAGACTAATGGCCAATTTCGTGCGAAATTGCGTGAGCCGGATCGTTTCAGCTAGAAGTGTGATTTTATGAAGGTCACCGTCGTTTTCCTGTCCAATTTATATAGAGAAGCTGCATTGGCAGTAATAAAAAATTTAGTGCTCGTTAAATCTGTCAGATGCTATGTGTTTCCTCAATTTTATTGCTTATTAAATTCGATTGTGGAAGGAAGTCAATTGAATGAAACTGTTTTGATGTCTGCTGTGACATAATGCTCTTTAGTGAGATTCAAATCAATTTTTTTATTTCTAATTTCGCACAATATAGTCTACATGATTGAACGAGCGAAGTGAGGTCTAAGATTCAAGTCGACGGTTTGGCATTTCTCTTAATGTTTATATGTTGCGCATTTACGGCGAAACGCGGTAATAGATTTTCATGAAATTTGACAGTATGTTCCTTTTTTAATTGCGCGTCGACGTATATACAAGGTTTTAGGAAATTTTGCATTTCAAGGATAATATAAAAGGAAAAAGGATCCTCCTTCATACGCCAATATTAGAGTAAAAATCAGACTATAGAATTAATTATTCATCATAAATCAGCTGACAAGTGATTACACAGATGTGTGGAGAAGCCAGTCTTTAGCTGTATTTCCATAAAGTCTATAGTTTCAATCAGGTACTTGTAGATGAGAATACTGCGTGAGGTCTACTGTTCACAAAGCTACTAGTATAATATAATTGACCGAACGTAGTGAGGTCTATGTTTTAACTCGGATTTTCTTTTCTTTGTCTGTATGTATCAGACACTTCCATCACCAACAGACGACGAAATAATTATTATCAGATGTTTTTCCAAGGATGAATAATAATTATCCTTTTAATGTCCTTCAGCGAGTTTTCTCAGGGATGAGACCTAGTGCAATCGAATCTTTATATTATTAACCTACTATGTTCTGAATTTCGTGAGAATCGTTAAAGCCGTTTTCAAGATCCGGTGAAATACAAACATTTTTTGTAGTTGATAAGTTGATATTGTGGTAATTATTCATATTGAATGAAAAATACTAAGAAATTGTCAAAAAACCAAAGATTTATTGATATTTAGAAATATCAGTATCCAAGTTTCCTAAGTATCAATAAATCTTTGGTTTTTTGACAATTTCCTAGTCTTTTTCATTAAATACAAACATATAAACAGTAGTTGCTCGTTTAATAGTATAGGATAGTATTGTATGCTCCATAAGAACTATCTTTTCAAAATTGGAAGATTTTAGTCTAGACGTATGTTTATTACTTTCTCGACACATTAGTAAACTTCATTTTATTCCTATAGCTAGATTCGAAAAATGAATTCCCAATTTAAAATTCGTAGACAACCTATTATTTTCCTTTATAGTTTGTGACTCTGTTATAACTATCAAGGCTAGGAGTCTACTATAATCTAACTTTACACTTCCATTCTAGTCGGAGAGTGAGATCGATTAGCACAAATTTCGCATAACTTGTAGGGTCATGTGTGTTAGGCTAGGCTCGGCTGAATGGTAATTAGCAGTCGGCAACCGGCGAGCTATGTGTGTTAGGCTAGGTTTGACTGAATGCTAATTAAAGTGGTGGTGTGATGAATTCTGCGAGATGTCACTCCGGGCCTTGTTGCAGCCCGACAATAATTAATTGCAATAATTCATGAGGCAGACTTGACAGATTTGGGTCAGCTCAGTTTTTTAGAGGCTGCTGAACTCGCCTACCATATAATACTACATATGTAGGACTACTGTATGTATTCATTTATCTATGAATGTGTGAGAGCTGAGAGAGAAGATAGAAATGAGAGAGATTCAGATTCAGATTCAGATTCCTTTATTCATGTGTTTAACAAAACATAATTCAACTTACGTTCTAGCGTTAAAAATAAATACCAGTAGCGGTAAAATGACATTGTGAATCATATTAAACTGATGAGTTCTGCAATAATATTGAGCAAGAAAAATGATGAAAAATGCAAAAGTTAAGGTACTACTGCAATGTTTTCACATGAAACGGTGAAGTTTGGACCTTAAGAAGTCCATTCTCAGAGAGGGTATCAAGGATACCCTCCCCTTCAGCACTTAACCGTAAAAAAAATAAAGTTGAAAATTCAAACGAAATATTATGTGTAAGCGAAAAAAATGAAGACTGAAAATTTCAATAAGTAAAAAACAAATCATTTAGAGTTAAATCAATTAACAGAAAAGAGTATAATATAATAATAATAAGGAAAAAATAAAGAAAAAGTTAATTCACAATAATTTGAAAATCGATATGATATAATAATTGGAATAATGAGGGAGTGAAATTTATTGTTAGGAAAAAGATATGTAGATTTAAATCCAAAAATAATGTTAATAGCAAAGGGAAATTATTGTACAAATGAGATTAGTTCATGTAAGTAACAAGATATTATGATTATGAAAGTTCATGAAGAAATAATAATAATTCTAATAATTCTACTTGGAAGTTAAAAGAGAGAGAAAGAAATAATAAGAGCGAGAGAGAGTGAGAGAGAGAAAGAGAGAGTGAGAGAGAGAGAAGCGAAAGTGTGGGATGCTGAAATGATTGATTTCAGTGGTTTTAATGGTTGTTGAAATCATTTACGGTCCATGTTGTTCTGTATACATATATCAGTATGACGGTCAATAATAAAGGGAATGTGTGGTGTGTGTGTGTATATGATTGTGTATGTGTGAGAGTTGAAAGTGTAGGATGCTTATGTGATGAATCCTGGACCTCAATTATAATTTTTGAAATTAATTCACTTTCCTTGTCTGTTGTGTCCTTGAAAGCGGTTATTGGATTAATTTTCTGTCCTTCTTTAATGTATCAACTATGACATGGACCAAAATTAATATCTTGACACCTGACGTTCATAAATATTTATGTGAAATCCAACAGAATTCTATTTTTTATATTCATGAATATTCTGTGTCCTTGAAAGCGGTTATTGGATTAATTTGCTGTCCTTCTTTCAAGTACCTATCAATCAACTATGACATGGACCAAAATTAATATCTTGACACCTGATGTTCATAAATATTTATGTGAAATCCAACAGAATTCTATTTTTTATTTTCTTGAATATTCACATATGACATGTAACAAAATTGACTTGTTATTCCAAGCTTTTGAATATTCACGTAGGACTAGAGCAGGAGTATATGGGAGGTCCTGACTGAAGCATCTGTAAGAATGTATGTTGCATTCCCCTTCAAATTTCAATTGAAATTTATTGTTCCACAAGAAATGACAGATTCATAAAAGATCAATAAGGGTCGGTTTCCGAGCTCGGGATTTGGCTAAGTTCTAGACTTTAAACAGCTGGAGTCAGAAAATTGGCTTTCCGAAACGGGGCGTAGTCGTAGTCATTGTCAAAGTCACGTTTGAATTAAATTTCAAAAAACTAGAAAATTAAACACAAAATAAAATAGAGAGAAAATAGTGTAAAGTCTCAGCTATTTTCGATTATTTAGAAATGTTCAATTTTGTCAAGGAAAAACGTTTCCAATTATAAAAATCAGAAAATAAAAACTGCGACTACGTCCCGTTTTGGAAAGCTAATTTTCTGACTCCAGCTGTCTAGAACTTAGCTAAATCTTCAACTGAGTTGTGGTCAACTCACTTTTTTATTTCAACTTAGCTAAATCCCGAGCTCGGAAACCGACCCTTAATGTATTTATTTTAAGTAGATATTCCTATGATTAGGCTATTTCACAAAATAATTGAAACTAAAGCAAGGCATCCCCATTTATTAAAAATCTTGTACTTGAATAAAATACTAAGAAATTGTCAAAAAACACAGATTTATTGATCCTTAGAAAGACCGGTTTCGGTTGTTACACCATTGTCAATCTCTGATAAACTCCACAAAGCTGACAGTTTATCAGAGTTTGACAATGGTGTAACAACCGAAACCGGTCTTTCTAAGTATCAATAAATCTGTGGTTTTTGACAATTTTTTAGTATTTTTATTCAATATTAATAATTACCACAATATCAACTCCTCATCTACACAAAAAATCTTGTACTGATGGTCACCGTTTTTGATAGGACCTTTTGAATTATCCGATGGACAGTATTTTTGATTTCAGTTTTGTTTTAATTTTATTCACAACTCTTCTTATTTATCAAATCATGCAGGGATCCATGAATCAATGAATTATCCGATGTAGAGTATTTTTTATTTCAGTTTTGTTTTAATTTTATTCACAACTCTTATTATTTATCAGATCATGCAAGGGATCCATGTCAAAATCATACACATATAACAATCATCTCTCACACAAAGAGTTCAATCGAATTCTAATTAAAATTTGTTGAACGTACTTGCAATTTGGCAATACTAATTAACTTCCGATCGCGTAATTAGTTTTTAAATGAAACGAAGGTGAAGGTGAAGATATTGCATATACTATTCGTGTGTTGCGTCTTGAACAATAAATCATCCCGATGATGTAATTATTATTAAGCGGAAATGTCTGCAGAAAAATATAGTGGGCCAAATATATCTATGTACTAGAACTGTTAGGCTTTGCTAGTTTGTTTTCTAGGCATGTTTGTCTAGGCCTAGGCCTAGGCTAGCTTCACCTTGTCTAGTTGGCTAGTAAACCTGATCGTTGAATACCGTTCTTGACCTTACTAGTCTAACGTAGGCATATTTTGCCGAATGTTTCTACGTTTGTGTTTGGAATCGAATTCGACACCGATTCAAGGTTGTTGCGTGTTGATTCGATGTGAAAATCTGATAGATTTTTCTAGTTTATTTCGGAAATCAACACTATGATTCGTGAATTTTGGTTGAATAAATGGATTTTTATTGTGATCCTGATAACGACCTGTTGCATTCACTCTCAAAGTCTTGGTGCCGGTTAAATTTTAACCGTGATTAGTTCCACGAGAATCAGAGAAGCTTTTAAAAAAGCCTTCTCTGATTGGTTCTCGTGAAATTAATCACGGTTAAAATTTTACTCGTGAACAGCCTCCTCTGATTGGCTCTCGTGAAATTAATCACGGTTAAAATTTAACTCGTGAAATTAATCACGGTTGAAATTTGACCGGCTTCTGTGCAACCGGGCCTTGGAGTTGCTTTTAGGTAGAGTTCACATCGTCAAAAACTGTTGTATGTTAAAGAAAGATTCAATCTTGTACAATCAAAATTAAACATGTACTTAATCTTATTTTTTCTTGTTAGAACCACAATTATATATCTATATATAAATATAAAAGCGAAATGGCACTCACTCACTGACTGACTGACTGACTCGATCACTCGCAGAACTAAAAATCTACCGCACCAAAAACGTACAAATTTTTCAGTTGGCCCTTTAGAGGCGCACGAAGAACGGATTTGGAAAATGTTCAAATTTAATACAGAAGCTAAGCTAGAGTGTAATAATGTTGTGTAAGAAGGAATTTGCAATAACGTCAAAGATACGCCCAAAATCTGCGTTTTTCCAGCGTTTTTTTGCGCTTTCTCAGCTTTATCGAGAACAAATGAACAGAAAATGTTCAAATTTATTACAGAAGCTCAGCTGGGGTGTAATAATGTTTTGTTAGAAGGAATTTGCAATAACGCCAAAGTTACGCCCAAAATTAGCGGTTTTTGTGGTTCTTTCATCAAGTAATAGACAGAAAATGTTCAAATTTGGTACAGCGGTGTTTAGCAAGGATCTAAAAATTTTGTGATGAGGTGACTTTAATATTTCATCGAAGATACGCCCAAAATAAGCGTTTTTCTCAGCTTTTCTGCGTATTCTCAGTACTCTCTGATGGAATGAAGCATGCTCAAATGAAAAATGCATGTGAGCGAAGCCAGCCCGCTGATCTCATTTTTGGACGATCCAGTCGGGCGGAGCCCCCTGGCTAGACGGTTATGGCGAGCGAAGCGATTCTGACGGCTAGTACTATAATATAATATAGATTTTTATGATTATTATGCCCTCGTAAGCACCAGGCTTGTGCGTAGGTATTGAGAAAGATGATCATGAGAAATGAGTGGTCCTTCTGTTTTATTTAAGCCGATTCTGAACCTCCGGGAAGATATTCTATCATGGATAAGGATAACAATTTAATAAAAAGAAGCAACTGGCAAATTAAATCATTGCTCTTTCTAGCTTATACGCAGGAAACACGTAAAACGAATTTAATAGAAATTTCAAGGCGATATTCAAACGGTAGCAGTCGAACTGCCCACTTCCGTATTATTTCATAGTGAATACTATAGTGTCACCTTCAGATAACGCCGGTGCTTTTAACAACCTAAACTATTCAATTCAGTCATGCTCGCCAAATAAAATACAACTACAGATATGAAACTGTAGTTACGTGTAGATGGAATGAAAACTTATAACAGTAGTTAAAACTAAACCTAAACGGTAGTTTAATCTAAACCTGGACGGTAGTTTAATCTCAACTTTGGTTCATTATCGTAGGCTATCTCTATAATAATAGACTTCTGATAGTGCTACTTTGTTAGACTTTAGAATAGACTTGGAGTTATAGAAACTTGTCAGAAGAATAGAAAACTAGCCGTTAGGCTCGCTTCGCTCGCCTGCATTTTTCATTTGAGCATGCTTCACTACATCAGAAAGTCAAAGTACTGAGAAAACGCAGAAAGCTGAGAAAAACTTTGGAATACGCTGATTTTTTTGGGCGTATCTTTGATGAAATATTAAAGTCACCTCATCACAATATTTTCAGACCCTAGCTAAACCTCTGTACCAAATTTGAACATTTTCTGTCTACTTGATTAAAGAACTGAGAAAACGCAACAAACCGCTAATTTTGGGCGTATCTTTGGCGTTATTTCAAATTCCTTCTAACACAATATTATTACATCCCAGCTGAGCTTCTGTAGTGAATTTGAACATTTTCTGTTCATTTGTTCTCGATAAATCTGAGAAAAAGCAAAAAAAGGTTGGAAAAACGCTGATTTTGGGCGTATATTTGACGTTATTGCAAATTCCTTCTAACACAACTTTATTACACCACAGCTGAGCTTCTGTACTAAATTTGAACATTTTCTGTTCATTTGCTCTCGATAAATCTGAGAAAAAGCAAAAAAACGCTGGAAAAACGCTAATTTTGGGCGTATCTTTGACTTTATTGCAAATTCCTTCTAACATAAATTTATTACACCATAGCTGAGCTTCTGTACTAATTTGAACATTTTCTGTTCATTTGTTCTCAATAAATCTGAGAAAAAGCAAAAAAAAAAAAAAAAACGTTGGAAAAACGCAGATTTTGGGCGTATCTTTGGAAATTTTTCCAAATCCGTTCTTAGTGCGCCTCTAAAGGGCCAACTGAACATACCTACCAAATTTGAACGTTTTTGGTCCGGTCGATTTTTAGTTCTGCGAGTGAGTGAGTGCCATTTCGCTTTTATATATTATATACATAGAGTTCATTTATTTATTCACAATCTTCACATGGCAAAACAAATTTTGAGTATCACACAAATGACAGGTGTAACAATAATAGAACAATAATAATGATAGTATAGTAATTTCTTATTACTAGTTGTTGTATGCTGAAACATTGAAGATTAAACACGTAAACCGTTAAGTTACTAAGTAGGCCTAGGTATTAGAATGAATAGAGACTTGAAGTAGATATTATGCTGTATTGGAAGATACAGGTAGAGTAGGATTTACTTCAAAGTCAAACTTCTAGCATACCTCATAAATAACATCAAAGCTTAAATCAAAACCTTATAAAATACAATTGAATCAATGCCGACAGTTTAAAGTGATTCTTACCGTAGGTTAAATGATATCATAGAGTGTATTCAAGTGCAAACCTAGTGTATAATTAGTATGAATAAACATTTATGACATTTGTAATATTTTATGACGGTAGATATTAATCGAAAATGAAACTGAAACCGTTATTGTCTGAGTTTGAATAACTAGGTGGGCGGATAACTGTAGAAGAGAATGTGAATGAACGGAGAAGTAGAGATAATCGATAAATATTCATAGATAGATAAGAGTTTGAAAGGAATTGGTCATTCAGGATACTGGTAGTAAATTGAAGTAGATGCGGAAGTAGGTTAAAGTAAATGGTGTAATTAGATGATAAAATACTTTTGACATAATATTACAAGTTTGTTGTACTCAGAATGAATAATGATAGCGTGCTTGAAGGTTGTTTTAATAATAAGCATCGAGTGACTTAACAGTTTAGTACGGTTGAACTTAGCGTGAGTTTAATGGATAACTATGAATTGCATCAAGACCTAAGACCTTCCTTCAAATAGGTTTTGAAATTGTTTCAAATTATTCTAGTCTTGAATTGCTTCTGGACAAACCAGGGTTAATTTTTCACTAATTATTTTTTTGGATTATATTGATGTCCATCGGGGAGTGTCTCAGTTCTTCTGGAGTTTAGTTCATCTACCCCATAAGGTAAAAGGTTCTGTTTTATTATGTTTCAAATAATTTAAGGGATGAGACCTAGTGCAATCGAATCTGTATATTATAAACCTACTATGATCTGAATTTTGTGAGATTCGTTAGAGCCGTTTTCGAGATCCGGTGAAATACAAATATTTAAACAGAAGTTGCTTGTTTTAATAGTATAGGATAATCTGAAAGGTTCTGTTCGATTATGGTTCAAAGGTGAAATGGTAGATTAGGGAGGTGAGGTTTTTGCTTTCAAGTGGCAATATGTTGGTACTTTTAGAATTTTTATTATACTTTTGGACAATAAACAAAATAAACGAAAGCGTTCACTATACAGCTGATTATATAGAAATATTGGGGCACCGAGCTTCGCCCGTTATTTTTATTTATTGATAAACAGAACACAATTCTCTAAAATGATCGTGTTCATATTTTACAGCTTGCTATACGTCAATCAGCTTATGAATTTCGGAGATGCTGTATTTTGATTTTCCACAAAATCACTCGCTCACTTTTCACCATCCACAGACGACGAAAGTCTCAGCTGCTTCAGCCAAGGATGAATTATCCTATATACCATCTCATGTCAACGAATCACATTACTGTATTTTGATCGAGTCAATTGAAATTTCTAGATTTCTCGCGAGATACGGTAAGCTAATTGATTACACAGCTGATCTCCCACACAGGCACACCCATCTTCTGTTATCGACAGACGACGAAATCATCATCTGCTTTTCCAAGGATGAATTATCCTTTTAATGTCGTTCAGCGAGTTTTCCCAGGGATGAGACCCAGTGCAATCGAATCTTTATATTATAAACCAACTATGTTTTGAATTTCGTGAGAATCGTTAGAGCCGTTTTCGAGATCCGTTGCACATAAATAACCAGATATAAAAATAACCAGATATAAAAATATAAACAGATATACAGAAATCGCTCGCTTAATATAATAGGATAGATGAACTGAAATACAGAATGGAATGAATGCTCTCAGATGTAAAATGAAGCTCCGCCCACGATTGATCTGTCTCGGCCAATGAGAGTCGTTCAGTCAACTACCAATCCTATGTCTCTCTTCACGGTATATATTCTATTCAATGCTTTGTGCTTTAGATTTAAGTTTACTGGAGAGCGTGATGGTGTAACAACAAAAACTAGCTTCTAGCTTCTCTAATAAATAAGTTGTTACTCTATTAGAATGTTATTCTAATAGGGTTCTTCATCCTGTTGATTTTCTCCCAATCATTGATTTGATTCTGTGCTTGTCTAAATAAATAAATAATGACATTTCAAGTATTTTTCTCCATTAATATTATTCTATTATCGGCAATTTGTAACACTTATATAAAGTCCAAACTCAAGCACATTTAGCTTTCAAGTTTTCTATTCTCTTCTATTTCCACAGTTTGCGTTTCTAATTTTAAGGTATGTGGAAGATCTCAATGATACAATTAATTTTGAACTGTATTTGAACCGTAAGTCTACAGCATAATAATGAAAATGGCATCATTTTGCTTCAGATACTGTTGATGGTGACATATTGTGATACCTATCCATACTGAAAACTCTAGGTGATATTTTCATAACAATCTAGAGTTTACATTGTCGGCAACATTTTGGTTTAAGTTTCGTAGCTTTCAGTTGAAATCCCTCTGTTCTATAACTTCCATCCATCGCATTTTTCCACAAATTCAAATTAAATCTATAAATAAATTCAAGCTGAATTTATTGAACAATCAATTTTGTTCCGTTTTCCAACGTAGAGTACAACTAGTAGTTCTGTGAACAGTAGACCTCACGCAGTATTCTCATGCACAAGTACCTCATTGAAACTATAAACCTTATGGAAATACAGCAATAGACTGGCTTCTCCACACATCTGTGTAATCACTTATCAGCTGATTTATGATGAATAATTCTATAGTCTGATTTTTACTCTAATATTGGCTTATGAAGGAGGCTCCTTTTTCCTTTTATTATACTTGAAATGCAAAATTTCTAAAAACCTTGTACAGTATATACGTCGACGCGCATTAAAAAAAGGAACATACCTATCAAATTTCATGAAAATCTATTACCGCGTTTCGCCGTAAATGCGCAACATATAAACATTTAAACATTAAGAGAAATGCCAAACCGTCGACTTGAATCTTAGACCTCACTTCGCTCGGTCAATTATCGGCAATTTGTATCACTTATATAAAAGTCCAAACTCAAACACATTTAGCTTTCAAGTTTTCTATTCTCTCCTATTTCTAACAATTTCCATTTCTACTTTTCAGGTATGTGGAGATCTCAGTGGTACAATATCAATTCTAGGCTTTCTTTTGAACCGTGAGTAACCACCAGTCATGAAAATAACATTATCTTGATTCAAGTTTCGTAGCTAGCTTTATGTCGAAAACCCTCTGTTTTATACGTTTCATACATTGAATATTTTTCACAAATTCAAATGAAATCGATAAATAAATTCAAGCTGAATTAATCAAACATTAAATTTTGTTCTATTTTTTCAACGTAATCAGAGTACATTAAAAACAGAAACGATTCTTTTAAACAAACAGCGATAGTGCAAACTATGAAAAATGCCAGACTCGCGAATTCTGTTATGAGCCCAATTATAGTTATCATGAGTTACATAAATGGTTTTCGCCAAGTGTTGTTATCAGTTGTAATGGAATTAATTGAATTCAGTTGTTGGAGTTGAAACAACTAGTTTGCAGCTGTCTTCGTGTTCTGTAATTTATGAGCGCCTAAAGCATAATGGAAATTCACAATTAAAATTCACATTTTTATCGGGCTTAGTGATTATTTGTGGCAGATAACGGAAAGGAAATTCGTGTTGCTGATAAAATCTGATGAATTAATTCCGACACTGAAGAACTTGCAACAAGTAGCAGAACTTGATTTTGAGAATTCAATGTGCTTGAAAAGTTCTATAGAGTAAAAGCTCTATTGCTTAGAGGTTTTGTTTCATAATTCAATGTGCTGGAAGTTTTATCATAGAGAAACAATAGCATAAGTAGATATCCCATGGTATATAGGGCATTTATGTCGCAACTTTTACTGTTATCTCAATCCGCTAGTTCATGTGATTCTTTCCCGTGAAGCTGTGTGACACTGGTAGTCTCTCATATTGTGGCGTTCATACACTCTTACCCGGTCAAAACAGTAAAATTCGACAACAATCAACAGTAATCGGCTTGAGATAACAGTAAAAGTTGCGACATAAACGCCCTATACCATGGGATATTTACTTACGCTATTGTTTCTCTATGGTTTTATTGAGTAAAAACTCTATAGCTAAGACGTTTTTGTTAAGTGAAGGCCAAATACTGGCGAATGTAATAACGGGAGAGACAAGCTAGACTTGACAGCATCTATTGATAGTAGATGTTTATCTATCATCTATGATCTACACAATTACATTTATGCATATCCTCTCAAACAATCATAAAGGATTATTACCCGGATGAAATTTCTCTAGAACTCGAAGAAACTCAATTGAAATGTGATATTTTTCAGTTTCAACCAAATCATTTCCAACTTATGCTTCCATATTAAAATGCACCCTAAATATTTAAGTTGATAGTTTGAAGACAGTTATGAGTTGGTAGGAAGAAATTCTGAGGGCCGGTTTCCGAGCTCGGGATTTAGCTAAGTCCTAGACTTAAAACAGCTGGAGTCAGAAAATTGGCTTTCCAAAACGGGGCGTAGTCGCAGCTTTTATAACAGTAGTCGTAGTTTTTATTTTCTCATTTCTATATTTGGAAACGTTTTTCCTTGACGAAATTAGACATTCCTAAATAATTCAAAATAGCTGAAACTTTACACTATTTTCTCTTTATTTTATTTTGTGTTCAATTTTCTAGTTTTTCAAAATTTAATTCAAATGTGACTATGACGATGCCTGCGACTACGCCCCGTTTTGGAAAACCATTTTTCTGACTCCAGCTGTTTAAAGTCTAGGACTTACCTAAATCCCGAGCTCGGAAACCGGCTTTTAATGCCTTAGTGTATGAAGTTGAATTGGAAATAACTTAATACTGCTGCATTACATTTGTATTTTCACACGTGTCGAAATTTTCTTTTTCTTTTCAAAAAATTATGTATTTCAATATTGAATATCTAAACTGGTGCATTCAATGTATTTTCACACATCTACCCATCTAGGATTTGATACCAAGTTTATGCATTTACCCAATATCCTCCCAATCCTATTCCCGAAACAAACCAATTAGCATTGTTTCATCATAGTGTTAGTTATTTTTATTGACTACTCCAACATTTTCCTCGACTATTTTCCATTATATCCATTCAGACTCTTTTTTGTCTGTATAGGGCTACTTGTAATATAAATAGAAAGAAAAATAAAAATCTCAATACCCTTTTTGAATTATTTTATTATTATTTTTGATAAATTATTTCAAAAGGGGTACTGAGATATTTCTTTTTCTTTCTATTTAAATTATCATTTTTGTACAGTGTCTACTCACGATTTCACTTCTAATTTAAATTTGTCAATTTAGATAGTAGTATTCTAAAGAGTAGAATAAGTAGATGGATTGATTTATCAATGACCTATGATGATTGATCTTAGATTAATCACTTGATGCATAGTGAGATTAAAATTCAAAACTCAAGTTGAATTTGAAAAACCGACACAAAATTCAAATTGTTTCCATTTCTGCAACCAATTCAATCTTCCTATTCCTAGGTCATGTCAGAGACCCTGAAATTGATCATGTGCGACCAGAAAAAATGTTACACCAGACCTTACTTAGCCAGCTACGTCACTCACTCGTATTATCCTATTATATTAAGCGAGCAATTTCTGTATTTATATATCTGGTTATTTTATATTCATATCTGGTTATTTATGTTCAACTGATCTCGGAAACGGCTCTAACGATTTTCACGAAATTTGGAACATAGTAAGTTTATAATATAAAAATTCGATTGCACTAGGTCTCATCCTTTATTACAGATCATCCTTGGAAAACCTCGCATGAAAAGGATAGTAATTATTCATCCTTGGAAAAACAGATGATAATTTCGTCGTCTGTTGATAACAGAAGATGTGAGTGCCTGTGTGGAAGAGAGACAGATTTATGTTCAGCTGTTCAACTACTTGCAATCAAAGACCTTAAAGAGATGCATCTTTAAGGTCTTCGCTTGCAATCAATCAGCTTATTCACGAGAAATATTGATCTAGAAATTTAAATTGATTTGATAAAAATAATCTGATTTTTTGACATGACATGGTATATCATTCTAAATAAGAGTATATCATAATTTTCAAAGTTAATCATTATTTTACAGTTTTAAGTGATTAGTGAGTGTTATTTAGTTATTCAATTTGGTTTGTTAACAATCTAAATCATAACGTTTCTGTTCTTAAATGTTTGAACTAAAAATTGGACCTGAATTCAAGTGTATGGAACATAGAACCTACTTTTTGGAATATTTATAGTGTATAAATCAAAATTAGGGGAAGAAACACTTTTGGGCTGTGCCTGTTAGTCTTTCCCTGATAATTTTAAAGAATTGTGTTCTGTTTATCAATAAATAAATAACGAGCAAAGCTCGGTACTCCGACATTTATATTTATCTAATTTTCCCAATTTGTTCGTCTTTTTCCGATCTGTGCACCAATAAAATATTCCGATAACAATCACAATCGTTCCCTTTCAGAACAAGCCGATAGTAAACAAACAACCGTATCCAAACCTCTTGAGAGAACTATAAACGGAAAACGGAATCGGCATGCTCTCTCTTGAGAAATTAGGCCTACCTACTACGTCATCGGTCGTCCATTTTTGATTCGAACTCTGGTGTAATTTTTCAAACAGTGAGCATTCCTTCATCAATGCTACCCATTTAACCAATGCTGACACTACAGATTAAATAAGTGATCTTTTATTCTAATATTTACTCACTTTTAATCTAATATTTACTTACTTTATGCTGACACTTTGAATGAATTTCCATTTATCTTGATGAACTCTTCACTTGCCAATTGCAATGTAACTCTGCTTTGTGCTGGCTATAATTAGAATTCGTCAGATATTGCACATTGCACTCACTTCAACAACTTTATCGTACGCAATTCCAATGCACTTGTAGCTTTCAATAGAATCTGCTGCAATTTGGTTTGCATTCTTAGGAAGTCTATATCTATATCTACTTGAATATATTTATAGTCTTCATGTGGTTCCATATTCATCTGCTGTAGTTGAACGAATTAGCGCATTACAGAGGAGTCTGTTTCTACATCGATCTGGCATTGTTGCGGAAAGTGCTCTCTGCTTTGTCGAATGATGCTGAGCAAGTAAAGGATAGCTCTATCGGCTTTGTCGAATGATGCAGAGCAAGTAAAGGATAACTCTATCGGCTTTGTCGAATGATAGACAAGGAAAGCAACACCAATGTTGATCAAATACTGACATTATAACGTGGACCCCTTCACTATATAACTGTATCAATCTGTGTATATATATACTGTGATTGTACATATATGTACTGTATAGTTGATAATCATATCATATTTTTGCATTAGTAATGTTGATTATGAGTCATAGTTGTAGGCCTACTACGCAGTTTTGCTTGTTTTTTTAGATTACAAAAATTGTTTGGAACATACGATTCTGAAATAAGGAACCAAGTTAACTAGTAGTTCTGTGAACAGTAGACCTCACGCAGTATTCTCATCCAACAGTACCTGATTGAAACTATAGACCTTATGGAAATACAGCAATAGACTGGCTTCTCCACACATCTGTGTAATCACTTGTCAGCTGATTTATGATGAATAATTCTATAGTCTGTTTTTTACTCTAATATTGGCGTATGAAGGAGGCTCCTTTTTCCTTTTATATTATCCTTGAAATGCAAAATTTTAAAAAACCTCGTATATACGTCGACGCGCAATTAAAAAAGGAACATACCTGTCAAATTTCATGAAAATCTATTACCGCGTTTCGCCGTAAATAAACATTTAAACTTTCAAACATTTAAACATTAAGAGAAACGCCAAACCGTCGACTTGAATCTTAGACCTCACTTCGCTTGGTAAATAAATTACAATATATCTACTTGAATATAGTTATATTTTCCATGTGGTTCCATATTCATCTGCTGTAGTTGAACGAATTAGCGCATTACAGAGAAGTCTGTTTCTGTACCGATCTGGCATCGTTGCGGATAGTGCTCTCTGCATTGTCCAATGATGCGGAGCAAGAAAAGGATAACTCTATCGGCTTTGTCGAATGATAGACAAGGATAGCAACACCAATGTTGATCAAATACTGCCATTATAACGTGGACCCCTTCACTATATAACTGTATCAATCTGTGTACATATATATACTGTGATTGTACATATATGTACTATATAGTTGATAATCATATCATGTTTTTGCATTAGCAATGTTGATAATGAGTCATAGTTGTAGGCCTACTACGCAGTTCTGCTTGTTTTTTTTTTAGATTGCAAAAATTGTTTGTAACACGCTTCTGAAATAGCAACTTGGTTACTGGTACACTGTTTTTAGATAAACTCTAAAGCTGCGTACACATATTCGCGCTTCCAACCCGCACCGAGCACGCTCCTCTCTCGTACCGCCCTCGTACCACCATCGAACCACAGTCGCTCCTTCCACGCACCCATCATGAACGTTACGGAAGATGTTAGATCTTCTCGCGTTCCCCGGTCGAACCACTCTTGGACCCCGGTCGATCATCAATCGCTCTGCTGGAGTGACGTTCGGTTGCGGAGCAGAGCGAAAGTCTGTACGCACCTTTAGGGGCTACAAAAATAGAGTTGTTCTGGACTAGCAGGTAACCCGTGCTCCGCGAGGGTCTAATTGAAAACTTGACCTACTGAAATCTCGAAGAATTTAAAATAGGCCTATATAACCATCCTTGGTGAATTAAACATCGAAATGTAAAGTTTCAAGTTAATCAGTCCAGCAATAATTAAGACGTGATGATGTGTCATTCGTGAATTTCCTGTCTCGTACGTTTATAAGCCGAACATAAAATTATTGTGTTTTTGTAGACGGCTATATCAATCGCTCTAGTAAGGTCCACGTTATAATGGAATTGGAGATAGATATGATATATTTAATATTGATAATTGCGGTTAATTATGTTTCTGTTTTGTTGAAAAACAAAACAGAAAACAAAACGATCTAGCAACATTGTTGAGCTAGGAAAGGATAGCGATAGCTGCTGTGTCGAATGATGAACAAGGATAGCAACACCAACGTTATTCAAATGCTGTCATTATAACGTGGACCTTATTATAGATTGATGTTTATAAATAACCAACAATATTCATATAATTGTTGTAAGATCTCAAGCATCTCTTTTAACGGAATTCCAATCAACCACTGAAACAAGGTTCATAATTTCCGTACAAAGAACCAAGTTAAAAAATCTGGTGTGGTACACTCACACAACTTTCCTTTTCCTTGCTCATTGATCTATAAGCCTTATTAACGAGGATAATTTAGGGGAATAACATTATGCCGATTGGCGGCTAAATAATTAAAACTACGATTATACTATTGTTATTGTGTTCAGAGTACATTTTCCTTTGTTTGAATAAATTATGAAATTTGAGGATCTTTTAAAAGTTATCAAAACAGCTGTTCTACAAATAAAATATCGACATTTGTGTTCTTTTGAATAAACTGCTATACCTACCTACCTCACGTACGAGAAGGAGGTTACAAAGTAAATTCCTCAAGGATGGGGTGGACCCCCTGTTAATTTCTCAGTGAGGGTACGAATTTGAAAAAAAATCGGTTACAAAGTAAATTTCTCAAGGATGTGGTGGACCCCCTGTTAATTTCTCAGGGAGGGTACGAATTTGAAAAAAAATGTGTCAAATCATTTTCGAAAAAATCGTGATAGAAATTTAACAAAATTCATTATTCTCAGGAATATTACGGAGCTCCTGCAATTTTGCCAGAAATGAGAAACATGTCAGTTGATAGGGCTTATAAATAGCTATCTAGGGTATAAATTCGTTAGAGCCATTTTCGAGAAAACCGTGAAAAACATGGTTTTTTAGCCATTATTTCGCCATTTTCAATTGAATTTTATTGAATTTCTTATTGTCGGATCCTCATGGTATAAGGACCTTAAGTTTAAAATTTCAAGTCAATCGGAATGGAGTTATCGTGTTCACAGACACATATACACACACACACACACACACACACCACACACACACACACACACACACACACACACACACACACACAGACCAGCACCCAAAAATCATGTTTTTGGACTCAGGGGACCTTGAAACGTATAGAAAACATGAAATTAGGGTACCTTAAATTTTGTTGGAAAGCCATACTTTTCTTACCTATGGTAATAGGGCAAGGAAAGTAAAAATATACAAGTCAAGTAAATAGCGTGACAAATAGTGTTGCCCAATTATGTACTCATCAACATTGACCTACGGTTGTGAGTATCATTGGAATGGCGTTTATGTATTAATTAAAGTTGTCATAACATTGGCATGCGTTTGGGATTGAGATACTGATGAGTCACGTTGCAGATGAGGCTGAGTTTAATTACTGACCAGGGTTGGATTTGGATATTAGATTGGTTCAATTGGGTGGATCAGAATCATTCAGTCTGTAGCCAATTACGATTCAGGGCTCTTATAATCTGTCTGAGGGTCGTTTGTTTTTGGGGAAATGGGAAGGTTGAAAATGAAATTATATTACAAAAACATGTTGTGTGATAATTTCAGAGGCACAAAACTGAGTGTGCCACACCAGTTTTTTTTAGGAGTCTGCTGAATCACTCCAAAAACCCCATTATCTCACCTCTTCCATCCCACAAAAGCCGAATAAATAAAAAGTGAATATCAAGGTGGCAAGGACCAGCATACGAGTAGGCTACATCCAAAAAGACCCAGCAAAGGTCATAAACTTGAGACAGGAAGGTCAAGTGTCATTCAACGTCTATCTGATCAGTCACTGTCACTCTTAATCACCGATTGTTATTCAAAACGAATTTGATCGGTGTCTAATTCATAATTAGGCTGACTGCTACTTGACAACGTGCTCAATTTGATAAGCTACTTCCCGTTCAAATCCCACTTGACTTCCGACTTGGATCAGCTCAGATTCGACCTTCCCAATACTGTACACCTAATAATATTCTTAATTAATTTATATTTTCCTAACAGGTATATGATATCAAGTGTCATTTACAAAAAAAGTGAAAGTGCAAATTTTTAGTGAGAAGAACCCAAGACATAACCTATAAACTTGAGTGTTGATAGGAAATGACATTGGGTAATACGGCAAGGCAGAACATCCGGAAGGATCTCTCTGCCGATAAAAGCCATAAGAATGAATAAATAATGAATTTACAAAAGAAAGTAAGCCTCCTAAAGCTGCGTACAGACTTCATTGCCACGAACACGCGCATATCACTTTTCATCAGCTGATTATATCTGTATTTGTACAGTTACAGTAAGATACCGATATAATAAGCTTAGCATCAGCTGATGAAAAGTGAAATGTACGTATTCGTGGCGTTCAAGTCTGTACGCAGCTTTAGGAGGCTTACTTTCTTTTGTAAATTTATTATTTATTCATTCTTATGTCTTTTATCGGCAGAGAGATCCTTTCGGATCTGCCTTGGATTCTGCCTTGGATTCGGATTCTGCCTTGCCGTATTACCCAATGTCATTTCCTATCAGTCCAAACTGAACAAATGTTCGACATACATGTTCGGCAAACATGTTTGTTGAGGAGCTCAGGGACAAACATTTTAAAAAGTTTGGACAATCATTGTTTGTCAAACAAAAAACTACTGTTTTTCCAAACATTTTCAGTGTTGACAGCTGTAAAACATAAAACCTGTTCTCCCCACTTACAAATATTTTGTTTGGTGACGCGGCCATACTGGCCACGGGCAAACATTGTTAGTCAAACATAATAAAATTTGAATGAAGAAGACTAAGAAATTGTCAAAAACCACAGATTTATTGATACTTGGAAAGACCGGTTTCGGTTATTACACCATTGTCAATCTCTGATAAACTAAAACTAAATACAAGAGCAGCAGAATTTATACTAGTAGGCGAGTACTGCTATTGGTCAAGGGCATGAACGCCTGCCACTGGCCCAGCTAGACAGTCTCCTCCCACCAACGATGTGACAAAATGGCGGCTTAAGCAACAGAATCGCCATGATAACAAGATTTACTTTCAGTACAAAATAAGAACCAAGAAAACAACAGTGAAAGATAGGTAATGAAAAAAATATGTAAATGGAAAAACTATTGACTAATGTATGCTTACAATTTTATGATAAAACTAAATTCGTAATGCTGTATTGGTTAAAATGAATCTGGTCATTTAAACTATACTGGTAATTTTCAGTTACTCTTGTTATTTCTAAAGCCTCTAGAATATTCAAAGATCTGCCTTTGTTATTAACATGCAGAAACGCAACATTCTCCTTAACTGTGAACTTGTAATTAAAATCATGATGGCTCATAGGTATTGTAAGAATGAAAAGGAATGATAACATCAGTATGGGTTGGTTTTCTGAAAATAGAAAACTTGTGAAAACCAGTGCTATGATCGATTCTTAAATCTAGAAAATTCAATATACACAATCTTGTTCTACCTCTACAGTGATTTTTATACTCTGATGTAATCCATCAAAAAAAAAAAAAAATAATAATAATAATAAAATTTGCCCAAACTGTTTCAACAAACATGTTTGTCGAACATTTGTTCAGTGTGAACACGGCTTTAGCAACAAACTTTTGTGAAGTTTGTTTTAATAGATTTGAATTCAAACTAAAACTCAAACAACTGCACAACTGAAGAACCAATAGCTCCTCACCACTCTACCCTATGCTGAAGGACTGTAGCCATCAATCTTTGAAATGGAAGACCAATATAAACTTATAGACAGCTTCGACAAGCGACAAAAAAAACCAGGGCTGGAATGAAAAATTGACCTTCCACTGCTGCTTTTTTACGTTTTGCAGACGACAAAACAGAGAAGAATAGGAATCCCCTGGGGAGATTCACTTTCAACACTGTCAGCATTGGTTGAATGGGCAGCATTGATGCTATGCAATGAGGATTGCTGACAGTTTAAAGTGAATCTAACCGCAGGGAGAGGGATTGCGACCATGTGTGACCTTGAACAGACACTCTCGTGACGATTTGGGTTGGGATGGTATTGTGAGAGTGTAGGCCTACTATCAATTAGATGGAGAATGGAGACAAGAGGAGGAATTTGAGTGACAACTGAAGAGAGAAAGATTGCAAAGAGATTTGAGAAAAGATGATGATGATGATGATGATAAAGATGGAGACATGGGGAGGATGAGGAGGAGGAGGAGAAGAAGAAGAAGAAGAAGAGAAGAAGAAGAAGAAGAAGAAGAAGAAGAAGAAGAAGAAGAAGAAGAAGAAGAAGAAGAAGAATAATGCACGAAAAAGAAGAAGAGGAAGAAGAAGAAGATGCAGGAGAAGATTTATTTATTAACAGAGCCACAAATTATAAAATTAATATATGAAAGGTTTCTTATGTAATCCAACTTAGTGTAACCTTTGACTGCTCGAAGGAACCTCTTTTCGGCTGCTTGGATACGTGACTCAGTCTTTTTCATTGACACCCAGGCTTCGCTTCCATAAGCTGTTATTGGTACAGCCATTAGTCTGTAGAACTTCATCTGAGTGGCTTGTTTCGAAAGGTACTGAATGTAGAGTCTTGCAATTATTGAAGAAAAGTAGGGAAGACTGGTCCAGCCATCTACTTCGTATGCCAGCAAATAGACTTCCAATTCAAGCTTGGCACTACAAACCGGATGGGAGAAGAGGCGTCGGACGACCGATGAAGAAATGGATGCCGGAACAGGCCAACAGAGCCTAATCCTTGAATGACGATGATGATGATGATATATGAAAGGTTGGTGAAAAAAAATCATTCATGAGTTTACAATATTCACAAAACTTAATCGTTTCAAAATCTCATTTAGAACACCATCACACATGTTTTTGTAATATCATTTCATTTTCATCCATCTCAACTTCCCCAAAAATATGAAAGGTTTGAGAGAAAAACTTTATAAAAAAAAGATCCATGAGTTTACAATTTTCACAAAACTTGATCCTTTCAAAATTCGATTAAATTATTTAATTTCAACTGTAAGTTTTATTTATGATTTTTTGAAGACGTAACGTTGTTGTATATTTTGAATTTTTGTACCCTGTTATCATGTATAATAAAAACCAATTTGATTTGATTTGTATGGAAGGAATCTCACTATAGTGAAGTCCTCTTTATAATCTCAGTGGATAAGGGTAGGAGAACAGTGTTGGCGATTATCTGCCTTGTCACTGCCTTCTATAGAGGATACCTGATACTGGTTTTTCTGATAAAGTATGAACTGTTCACCCTTGTTGAAAATGATCAGTTATATTTATACATTTACATTTATTACATTCCTTAATCACAACATCAAATTAATGATTGGGAGAGAATCAACAGGATAAACCCAAAACTGTTCCTCTCCCTAATTTTGATAAAAATAGTCCAAATGAGGTTATGAAAACAGTCCAAATAAACATTATACTAAAAATTTTGTATCTCGGTTGATCAGAAAGATGAAACAAATTATTATTACACTTGAAAATGCATTAATAAATTGAAAAATATTAAAAAACTTGATAAATTTGAAGCCAGAAAAATCACAAAAACATTCGTAATATTATATTATATTATAATTTAATAATACATTTTTATAATAGAGATTAGATATTTGTCAATTAT